>NW_016107497.1:3840019-3880385 GCF_001604975.1 Cebus imitator
CATCACATCTCCATCCGCCTGATATCTCACTGCTATTTACCCAGAGAAATGAACTGCTGCTTTCTCTCTTTTGAAGAAGGTAATTCTGTCCTTTAATAAAACCTGTTTTCCCATTCATGATTCTAATCTGCCATCCGCCTAAATCATTTGATTTTTTTTCTGAGACTATGGTTTTTCTGTTTATAGTTCTTCAGAGTTACTCAGTTTAAAAAAAAAAAAAAAACCTCCCAACAAATGACACTTTGTAAATATCATTATATGTGGCTTACAATTTTATGTATGTATCTTATTTTATAACAGTTTAATTCCTTTATACAGCAGTCCACAACCTTTATCAAGCCAGAGACTGGTTTGGTGAAAGACAATTTTTCCACGAACAAAGGTGGGGACCGGACATGGAAGCAGGTGGATGGTTTTGGGATGAAACTGTTCCACCTCAGATAATCAGGCATTAGATTGTCCTTAGGAGCATGCAGTCTAGATCCCTTGCATGTGCAGTTCACAATAGAGTTTGTGTTCCTATGAGAATCTAATGAGGTCACTGATCTGACAGGAAGCAGACCTCACGCAGTAATGTTAACTCACTCACCTCCTGCTCTGTGATCTGGTTCCTTTCAGGCCAGGGACGGTACTGGTCCATAGCCCAGGGGTTGAGAACTCCTGCCTTAAGGGGTAAACACTGAGTGGGTAATGTCAGTTTCTATACCTTAGAACAGTGATTTTTAAACTTTGTTTGTGAAATAAAACCCTGTTTTTGCCCATAGATAAATGCAAAATACAATTATATTTTTCTATGGTCAAATGTATTAATTCAAAATCCTATTTAGTTTACTATAAAATCAATCAATACAAATAAGAATTTCTGTGATGAATACAAATATTTGGAGTTTTACAATTTTACATCAGTCTCAGCAACCTGTTTATTTCTGTATTTCATGGGGCTCAAAGCTGGAAAAGATTCTGATTCTTACAGAGAAGAAATTTCAGGTGGTACTGGTCATGTAATCTGTGATTGCATGCTTTTTGCAGTCACAGACACCCTGCAAATAGTTAAAAAGCTGGAGAAGCAAGTCTAAGATCTGCGTACGAACCAATTAATCTAGTTTCGTGAACTAACATATTGGTGGCATTTTATACCTTTCGAGGAAACATTTCCTATAGTTCAATAAGATAGTAAAAAGATAGTTTAGAACTGGTATCAAATGTTGAAAATAATTTTCCTGCAACATTTTTGGAGACAAGTTATAGCTAGAGTCACTTCAAAACCAGTTGCATAAAATATTCAATGTTACTTGTTCCATGTTATTAAGTTAAAACAGTCTTCTGAAAAAAAGTCAGCTTCAATTGTCTTTGGTAGGTCTATGTTATGCTCATAAAGATGCTATGCAATTGTCATGATAAATAATAACTACCTCTGTCATAACTCTTTCATACTTATTTTCTCAATTGACCCTCATAAAAACATAGTAAGATAGTTGTGGATATTATTCCCGATCTACATAGGAAGCGAAGATTATATGAATTGCTTCAAATTAAACTCCTAATTTCAAGTAAGAGATTCAAACATGGGTCTTTGTGTCCCTAAAACTCACAGTCATGGTCTGTAGAACCCCCTGCAATGTTATCACAGCCCATGCCCTGGCAGAATGGGAGCCCGTGTTCATTGGACACAGGGTCTATGATTTCTCATTTATCCTTCGTTTATAAAAAACAAACCTTTAGTATGTATATGTTCAAGAATATAGAGAACATTTATTCATGGCACTCTCTTTTTTTCTGAAAGAATGTAGTATGCTTTCATTTGAAGGAATGTCTTGAACATCTCAAATCAATAGAAACACAACGTCTCCTACATCCGACTGGGCTGGTTTCAAGTTTTCAGAGGAAGAGAAAAGGAACTTTACACCAATGATAGAGAATGAGAAAGGAAATAAGTACAGGAGAAATTATTTTTTTAATCTGAAAGCACTGGGATCTAATAAACAATAATTCTGTGCCTGTTTTCATCCTTCCTGCCTCAAATGCTTTCTGAACAAAATGTAAGATGATGTCAGTAATCTTTATTTGTAGCCTTTAGAGTATGCTGCAGTGATGGTGATTTAGGGACTAGGAGAGTTTCATAGAGTAAAGGTCAAGATTTGAACCCAGGCAGTTGGATTCCATGGCTTGCCTTCCTAGTCACAATGCTCAGTTGTTTTCCATGGTGCCAAGTATAGTATTCCTAAGACCATTCATTTTTAAAGGATTATCAGCTCTTAGAACTATCAAGTATTGTCCAGATTTCCTGGCTTTGTAGGTGTCCATGCAGAGGCTGGGAGACCACCAGCTGAAATATTGCAAGATTTCTTTATTGGTTAGGAAGTTGGGTCTTTAGATGTAATTCTAATGGAGTGATTTAATATTGGAGTCTTTACCTATAATAGTTTCCTCAAATTTGATCCTGTACTTTTTCTCATGAGAGTGGCAGTAAACTCTAGCTGTGCCCTGCTGAGATTCTAGATAAGGTAGTCATGTATATTACTTTTTTATCCTGGTAGGTAATCTCATGCCTAAGTGTCTCACCTGTGACCAGGAGTTCCTCTCACAGAAAATGTGCTTGTACTGGCACATACTCTTGTGGCTCTTGTCTGATCTGTGTTCATTTTATCCCTACCAAGATAACCACTCTCTAAGACAGCCTGATTGGGAGAAGAGTTAGATCCTGGGGCATCCTTTAGTTGAGACACAGAGGAAGCAACTCAACAAAACACATGAAGTAACAGAAGCAGCAGATTACTTGTAGATCCCAGAGAAAAGAGGGTAGCAAGCCTCACAGGGTTAACAGCAAGTGGGGAATCACTGGGGACAGGCACACTTAACCAGTGCGTGGAAAGCGAGAGAGAGAGAGAGTGAAGAATCTGTGGGCCAAGCCTTTCCAGGGTGTTCCTTAACCAGGATTCCTGAGGGTAGTTCTAATTGATAGGCTTATAACAAGCAGGCATGAGTTCCTTGGAATTATGCTGTGACTGAAAGATGGTCGCTGTGGCATATCTGTGCAGCCCATGTGGATTGAGAGGGACATTTGGGCAAGTCAAGTAGGTTGTATTTATCTGCCCACAGGGAGGTGGTCACCAGAAGGTGTTTGTATAAGGCAGATAATCTGGATCAATCAATCGCATTGAAGGCCTTTGAGGGGTGGAGACTAGAAACTGTGTCAAGGTTTAGAAAACCTTGATTCTGTTGTGAGAAATTTTAATTTATATTCAAAATCCATGTTGAGGCAACATACACTTACGATAATTTAGTATATTACCATATTCAAGACTCTAAATTGAATGGGTTACAAGGAGACCATAAACCCCAAAAATAGTATGCAAAATGTATACATCATCAAAAAGATAATCTACCACAATCAAGTAGACTACTCCTGGGATGCAAGACTTGATTCAGCATAAATCAATAAATGATTCATCACATATAAAAACAAAAACCACATGATTATCTCAATAAATACAGAAAAGACTTTCAATAAAATTCAGCATCCCTTCTAACAACTCTCATCAAACTAGGTATTGAAGGTACATACCTCAAAATAATAAGAGCCATCTACCATAAACTCAGAGTCAACATCATACCAAACAGGCAAAAGATAGAAGCATTCCCCTGAGAACTGGAACAAGGTAAGATTGCTCACTCTCACCACCCCTATTCAACCTACTACTGGAAGTCCTAGCCAGGCAAGAGAAAGAAATAAAAGACATCCATATAGAAAGAGAGGAAGTCAAACTATTTTTCTTCATAGACAATATGATACTATGCCTAGAAAACCCCATAGTCTCTTCCCAAAGCTCATGAATCTGATAGACAACTTCAACAGAATTTTAGGATACAAAATCAATTTACAAAAATCAGTAGCATTTCTATAAACTAATAAAATCCAAAGTGACAGCCAAATCGTGAATGTAGTACCTTTCACAATAGGCACCAAAAGAACAAAATACCTAGGAAAACAGCTAACTAGTGAGGCAAAAAACCTCTACTATGAGAACGAGAAAACACTGCTGAAAGAAATCAGAAATGACAGAAATGGAAAAACATTCCATGCTCATGAATAAGGAGAATTGGCATTGTTAAAACGGCCATACTGCCCAAAGCAGTTTACAGGTTCAACACTTTCTTTCAAACTACCAATGATATTTTTTCACAGAATTAGAAAAAAATTCTAAAATTCATTTGGATCTTAAAAAGAGCTGGAATAGCCAAAGCAATCCTTAGCAGGAAAAACAAACCTGGAGGCATCACACTACCTGACTTCAAACTATAATGTAAAGCTAAAGTAAGTAAAACAGCATTGTACTGGTACAAAAATAAACACATAGACCAATGGAACAGGATAGAGAACCCAGAAATAAAGCTGCACACCTACAACCATCTGATCTGTGACAAAGCCAACAAAAACAAGCAATGGAGAAAGGATTCCTTGGTCAATAAATGCTTCTGAGATAACTGGGTAACCAAATGCAGAAGAATGAAACTGGACCCCTGCCTTTCATCATATACAAAAAGCAACTCAGGATGGATTGAAGAGCAAAATGTAAAACCTAAACATATAAAAACTCTAGGATAGAATCTGGGAAATACCATTCTGGACTCAGCCCAGGCAATAACTTCAGGACAAAGACTTTAAAAGCAATTGCAACAAAACCAAAATTGACAAGTAGGACTAATTAAAGAGTTTCTGCACAGCAAAGAAACTATAACAGAGTAAACAGCCTACAGAATGGGAGAAAATATTGGCAAACTATGCTTCTGACAAAGGTCTAATATGCAGGATTTATTTAAAAAAAAGTCAACAAGCAAAATACCCTATTAAAAATGGACAAAGGACATGAACGGACACTTCTCAAAAGAAGACATGCAGATGACCAACAAGCTTATGAAAAACTGCTCAATATCACTGATTATTAGGGAAATGCAAATTAAAACCACAATGAGATACCATCTTTGGTGGGAAACTAAATTAGTTCAGCCACTGTTGAAAGTAGTTTGGAAATTTCTCAAAGAACTTAGAACTACTGTTCAACCCAGCAATCCCATTACTGGGCATATAACCAGAGGATTATAAATTGTTCTACTATAAAGACACATGCAAGTGAATGTTCATTGTAGCACTATTTACAATAGCAAAGATAAATGTTATGGTAAATGCCCATCAGCGATGAACTGGTTAAAGAAAATGTGATATATACCATGGAATACTACAAAGCTATAAAAGATGAGATCATGGCCTTTGCAGCAATATAGATGGAGCTGGAAGCCATTATCCTAAACAAATTAACTGAAACACAAAAACAATTATCACATGTTCTTACTTATAAGTGGAAGCTAAACAGTGAGTACCCATGGACACAAAGAAGGAAACAGTAGACACTGTAGCCTTTACAAGGGTGAGGAGGAGGGCAAGGATTGAAAAACTACATATCAGACATTGTGCTGATTACCTAAGTGGTAAATCCACCTGTACATCAAACCCCTGTGATATGGAATTTATCCACGTAATAAACCCGCATTTGTATCCCTTGAACCTAAATAAAAGTTGGAAAGAAATAAAAAAAACTTGCACATGCACAGTTGTGATTTTCTGGGAAGAAAACCATAGCTTTTTACCATATTCATAATCCAAAAAATGTTTTCTATTTTTTTTTAAGACAGATTCTCACTCTGTCACCCAGACTGGAGTGCAGTGGCATGATCTTGGCTCACTGCAGCCTCCACCTCCTGGGTTCAAGTGACTCTCTTGCCTCAGCCTCCCGAGAAGCTGGGATTACAGGTGCATACTACCATGCCTGGCTAATTTTTGTATTTGTAGTAGAGATGGGTTTTCACCACGTTGGCCAGGCTGGTCTCAAACTCCTGACTTCAGGTGATTCACCTGCCTAGGCCTCCCAAATTGATCTATTGATTGTAAATATATCAAACTCAAAGGATAGCCCTTATAAAAATTATTAGCAACACTAACATTTGGACAAGATTATTAATTAAAATGGGTTAGGATCTGTAATGTCGCTAGACGAACCATACGTCTATGTATATCACCTAATCATATCTCTATGTTGTGTTTTGTTTTCTAATGGTTTATGATTCATAAGTGCTTTTGTTGTATATTGTCTCATTTAATCCAATGTCAACCTTGTAAGTGAGTTAGTAATATTATCATTTTTATAATTAAGGAAAAATATTTTGGGTAATTCCCAACTTACTGTTATTGAGTAGAGGAGCTAGAATTCAAATCTAGGCCTATCAACATCCAACCTCAACAGCTTTCAACACTGACATGATTCGGCTTTCCATTTATTAACCTATTCTTTTTACAATTTTATTGAGGAACAATGGAGAACGTGAAAACCTGCACAGAGCTGAAGAAATTTGTTTTTTCTATTTTTACTCCTTTATGTATAACAGGCCTTTTAAAAAATTAATCTTTGGCTGCTTTTCAAATTTTCTATCATTAGTTTTGAGATGTTTCCTTATGCCTTGGTGTAGTTTTTATTGATTGTGTTTTATCTTTTTGGGGTTCATCAAGCTTCTTATAGTTTTTATTAGACTTAGAAAAATTTGGCACTCATATACTTGAATACTTTTTCTGCTGATTCTTCTCCTTCAAGGACTAGCAATTACATGATGTCAGGCTGCTAGAAGTTGTCTATAGATCACTGCTTTCCTTTTTAATTTTTGCATTTACTTTTTAATAATTTCTGCTTCTATTTCAAGTTCATTAATCCATTCCTCTATAATGTCTGATCTGCCATTATTCCCACCTGGTGTGCTTTTCAGTTACTAGTTTTCACTCCTAGAAGGTAAGTTTTAAATTTTTATATTTTCCATTTTACTGTTTAACATCTTGAACATAAGGAATACATAAAGTACTCATTTAATGTATTTGCCTACTGCTTTAAACATCTGTGCCAGTTCTGGTTGTTTTGATTGATTTTTTTTTTCTTCATGATTTGTATTTTTTTATTTCTTTGCATTCTTGCCAATTTTAATTAGATAACTGACATTGTGAATTTTACCTTTTTGGACGCTAGATATTTTTGTATTGCTACAAATGTTCTTGAGCTTTGCTCTGGGTGCAGTTAAGTTACTTGAAAGCAGTTTGATCTTTTTTGGTCCTGCTTTTAAAATTTGTTAGAGAGCAGTGATTTGTTTAGCACTCATCATGCCCCTACTGAGGCAAGACACTTCTGGTGCTCTACCCAGTGCTCCATGAATGAGGTTTTCCAGTCTAGCTGGAAGGAAAAACTACTCTGTCTGCCCTAGTGTGAGTACTCAGCACTCTAAACCTGTTGCTTCCAAACCTTTTGGATGTTGCTTTTTCTTTTTCCTGCTGCTTTGAGTAGCTTTCAAACATAGTGAAATTTATTAATACTCTGCTGAATGCTCAAGGGTCTAGGTGGCTCATCTAGGTGGCTCGGCAGTCACCCTACGGAGGTCTCCAACGTTCTGTGCGCAGCCTTCTCCTTCTCAGTACCCTGTCTTGCCAATTCCAGCTACCTTGGTATCTCTGGACTCTCACAGGGACTTCTCAGCTCTGAGAGTCTACCGGCCTCTGCCTAGGTTCTTCCCTTCCTCTGTTGTATCTTAGAAATTATCTCAAAGCAATTAAACTGAGGAATTTGTAGTTCTCACCTTATTTCTTCCTAGTTTCTGTCCTTTACTGCCTGATATTAAGTGATTGGCAACATTGTTTTATATATTATGTCAAGTGTTTGGTTGTTTTTTCTTTAAACAAGGAGGTTAATGTAGTCGCTATCACTCCATCTTGACCAGAGGCAGAATTCTCTTAGCCTTTTGCTATTCATCTCTTCAACTCAGATCTTTGAAAAAATAGAAAAGGGCTCTCTTTTTTGGTTCTTGGCTAACTTGTATATTCACAGCATAACTTTCTGTCTGTAGGCTTACTATATATGGTGGAACTAGAACAACTATATCTTATCCAATGTGCAACCCCACCACATAATACAATTTCCAGTAGATAATACTCACTGTATAAATGTTTGAGTGCACAAATGAATAAATTAACAAATATATAAAATCCAAGTCATCCTGGGGGAAGGAAATGCAAATATGATGGTTGTATAATAAATACTGGTTTTAAAATGTATGTCGTACGATAAATTGAAATAGAAATGAAAGGAATGCAGAAAGGAAGTGCAAAAACACTTGCAAATATTATTAACTGTTGCTTAGAAGTGAAGAGGGAACCTGAGCCTTCCAAAAAGAAATGGAGCATGCAGTGGGCCAGACTCCCAAGGGGAAAGAAAGTGTATATACTTTCTTTTTTTTTAAATTTATTGCATTTAGGTTTTGGGGTACATGTGAAGAACATGCAAGATTGTTGCATAGGTGCACGCGTGGCAGTGTGATTTGCTGCCTTCCTCCCCATCACCTATATGTGGCATTTCTCCCCATGCTATCTCTCCCCAACTCCCCACCCCCCACTGACCCTCCCCTATTTCTACCCAACAGACCCCAGTGTGTAGTGTTCCCCTCCCTGTGTCCATGTGTTCTCATTGTTCAACACTCGTCTATGAGTGAGAACGTGCGGTGTTTGATCTTCTGCTCTTGTGTCAGTTTGCTGAGAATGATGGTTTCCAGGTTCATCCATGTCCTTATAAAGGACACAAACTCGTCGTTTTTGATGGCTGCATAATATTCCATGGTGTATATGTGCCAGATTTTCCCTGTCCAGTCTATCATCGATGGGCATTTGGGTTGGTTCCAGGTCTTTGCTATTGTAAACAGTGCTGCAATGAACATTCGTGTGCACGTGTCCTTATAGTAGAATGATTTATACTCTTTTGGATATATACCCAGTAATGGGATTCCTGGGTCAAATGGAATTTCTATTTCTAGGTCCTTGAGGAATCGCCAGTAAGTGTATATACTTTCAAGTCCACCTCTTGTTTTCATTTCTGCCTTGGTTATCTCTCTCTCTCTCTCTCTCTCTCTCTCTCTCTCTCTCTCTCTCTCTCTCTCTTTCTCTGTCTTACTCTTTCTGTCCACCTCCCCTCTTTCTCTCTTCTACCACGTCTGATATTACATGTGCTATATTTAAGGAGTCTAAAATTCACTAACCAAATAATTGTGTTGATGGAGTTTGGTGGGAATTAGACAGATTGTGTGAATCTAACAAGAGCAGAGGTGCAATCTGTAGTGGCAAAACTGTACAATATTATTGTAAGACCCCTTCTATTTCTGTGTTTCTCTTTGCCTGTGGGATCTAAGGGGAAGTGAACAGTCCTCCAGATTACATTGAAGGTGCTGTGTCTCATTTACTTACAACAGCATAATTCCACACAGTTTTTCTCTTAGCTTTCTGTTCCTCCAAAGGATTACTTTAACATGTTATTAATTTAGAAACATTTCACATTTTAAATGTTGTATTTGTAAGTTTTTATTTGTATTTTTTACTTTTTAAATCTTAATTTCCCGTGGCTAACAACTCGGGCCTTACTTTAAATAAAGTTGAGGGGTAAAATTATATTACCAAAATAATAATTGTACATAAGAAGGCTTGTGGTTTACATCTTATTTCTTTCAATTAATATAGCAGCATTCCCAGAAAACAAAACAAACCCTCAAAAATCACTGCCTTTTAATTCTTCCATGAAAACCATTATGGGTCAGGACACCCTTGTGTATCTTTATACCTGCCCATCTTGATATATGTCTAATATTTTCTCCTGCCTTTAATTCTGTAAACATTCTATCCTTAGTGAGTGCTTATTTTTGATGCAATCAAATCTGTGGCACACCTGTCTCTGTGGATGAAAAGAGAGTGAGTCATTTGTGAGGAGCTCGGTCACATTAACTCTTAGAAGATACAAAAGATGATTTATGAAATTGAGTTTTGAGAACATAACATGATGCCCTCATGATGGAAAAGAACTCATGGATCTCCTGGCAAAGGTCATCTCCTTGATCTCAAAAGGGGACGCAGAGCCATTGCGAAATGCAACTCTCAAGTTAAATCCATGGAGTTTAGTAAGGTAGTTGAGTAAGTTGTAAGAAATGCCATTCAAAACGTTTGTTTTCAGGCTGTTCCTAGTGACTGCAGATCAGCCAGTTGAACGTGTTTGCACCTTGCTGATCTGTTCCACCTTTGGAAATGCCCTTTATTATACATACAGTCTATATTTTAGGGACACAAATCAGAGAAATAATAGAACCAGTATTACTCCACTGAGTCATGGCCTTTGATTTTCAGTAGAAGCAGCCGGCTTCATTTTCTCAGTAGATTCTTTTCCGAGCTCCCCACTGAAAGGGAAGAAGAATATAAAAATGAATGTTAAAAGCCAGCCCTCTGATGGACCAGGGCAGAGAACAGTGTCAGGATGGTATTTCATAATGATAAGGAAAAAGCAATTTGCTGATGTAGGTGAGTGCTTTATCCTCTGCGCGTGTGTAACCTGAAGAGGGTAAATTACTTTTTCCTGGTACCACTTGGTATCCATGAGGAGGTAATTTGCCTCACAATGTCAAGACATCCTGTTGCTGTGAAAGTGGTTATACTTCTGGCTTGCTGAAAGGAGAGTGTTACGCTCACAGTTGAGCTGATCCCTTCATAAATGACCCAGGTCAAGGCCGAGATGTTTCAGGACATACAAGCAAGTGCACAAATGAATAGATGCTTTTTCTTTTCTTTTTTTTTTTGAGATGGAGTTTTACTCTTGTTACCCAGGCTGGAGTACAATGGCGCGATCTCGGCTCACCACAACCTCCGCCTCCTGGGTTCAGGCAATTCTCCTGCCTCAACCTCCTGAGTAGCTGGGATTACAGGCACGTGCCACCATGCCCAGCTAATTTTTTGTATTTTTAGTAGAGACGGGGTTTCGCCATGTTGACCAGGATGGTCTCGATCTCTTGACCTCGTGATCCACCCGCCTCGGCCTCCCAAAGTGCTGGGATTACAGGCTTGAGCCACAGAGCCCTGAAGGTAATAGATGCTTTTTTTAAGGGGGCAGTTGCAAGTATGTTTTTTAGCTCCTTCTTTGGTGGTTATTTAACTGCACTTTTCCCTTAGAGACAGAGGGTTATTGATTTCTAAAATAGTTAAAAGGAAAGTAAACGTTTCTCACTGATCTATGGGACTACAATTTAGCTTTACACATGCCTAGCAAATAAGTGCTGTGGGAATGATTTCCTCTGTTTGCTATTTTGAGGCCCCACATCTGAAAAAAGGGCTTTGGTCAGTTGGATACCCCAAAAGAAGCACCTGCCTCTTTAGGAAGTTTTTCAACTCATTGTAATGTGACTGGTAACAAGAAAGCATTATAAGCAAAATGCGTTATTTGGATGAGTCCTTTATGACAAGAAAATTTACCACTGGTCTGGGAATTTATTACTTTTGCTATTTCTTTTGAGATAAAACTTTAGGGAGAATAATACTCCATAAGTGTAAATATTCATGCTTGGGCACCTTTAACCGAATAGTCAAATTGTACAGAGCCACTCAACAGAGTATCTAAAACTCCACTTTAGCACATCTGTCTTTCATAAACTGAGAAGACTACACTGCCATTTTTCTCCATGGTATCTATGAAACGCAAAGGATTTCACAGCATGGTGTATGTGGGCGGAGAGTTATGAAATCATTCATTATTCATTCATTTTATTTACTAAATGTTTTGGGGGAACCTACCACATGTGAGATATTGTACTTGATGCAGGGGTTAGAACATAAGTAACCAATGCAATCCTAGTGCTTGCATCTTGGAGCATCTAGTCTGTCTAGGTACAAGAGCATTAGGTAAGAAATCACACAAATAATGAGAATCGTGATAAATCCCCTAAAGAACAAGTAAAGGGTGCTATAAGAATGTGTACCAGGGAAATAATTTAGTCTGGAGAGTGGGGTGTCAAGAAAAGCTTTCCTTTTTAAACTTGGGGCCAAAGAAAGAATGAGTGGAGGTAAGAAGGATGAGGTAGGAGAATTCCCAGTAGAGAAATAAACTTGGGTAGAGGTGCTAAGGGGAGACTAAGCTTGAAAGTAGAAGGCAGTCAGTACAGTACAGAAAATTAAATAAGGGAAGAATGGCTCAAGATGAGATTTATTAATTTATTCATTTAATAAACATGTATATAGTATTTACTCTGTGCCAAGAAGATCTCTAAGTGCTTTACAAATATTGAATCCTTATAATGGTCTTGCAAGATATGTTCTGTTATTATCCCCATTTTATAGATGTAGAAACTAAAGAACAAAGTTTTCTAATGAGAGCAGGGACTATATAAAGAGACTAAAAAGCCATGTGAAATATTTAAAATCTTGTCATAAGTGAAATAGGAATTTGAGAATGGTTTTAAGTGATGAATGCCTTCATCACATTTATATTTTGGCTACATATCTCTAATCAATGTCTGAAGAAGGAGGTGAGAGGTAAGGGGTGCAACAAGAATGAATGAGAAAATCAGGAGGCTACTGCAGTGCTACAGGAGGGAGATGGCACTAAGCAATGCAAAGAGTTGGATGGATGTAAGAAGTGTTTTGGAAATTGAACAGGCAGGACTAGAAGATGGAATTGATGTGGTCCAGGGTAGGAGGAAGGGAAGGTCAGGGGTGATTTTTAAAATCTGCATCATAAATAAATATATAGAGAACAATTTGCTAGGTTAGAGAACACAGGCAAAGAAGAACATTTGGCAGCAGGGCAGAAAATAACTATAAATTGAATTTCAGCCATAATGCATTTGAAATTTCTAGAATATATTTATGTGAAAACGTTGGATAAATATTTGGATTTGGGAAAATGAAATGCAGACTCAAACTCTGAGAAAAAAATATACATCTTGAAGTTATTTGGCGTCTATTTATTAAACTTTTAACTTGCATGTTTCTTCTCTAGACTGTAATGCAGACATAAGAAATATAAGGCAGTATTTAAGAAGTAAACATGTAATCATACAATCCATAAAAGTAGTTAGAGTTTTGAGACCATAAAGGCTCTATACTAATAAAAGCATTGTGAATATTTATTCCATCTCTGCATAATTGGTTCAGAGGAAAATCTCAAGATGAAACGAGGCTGAAGGCAGGCAAGGTGATGATCAACTGATTCCAAGTCCTCAGTTTATAACTGAATTGTTGCTAGCTTACATTTTGAGTTTCCAAATATTTTAACAAAATTTTAAGAGACTTTCCCTTTACCCTCACATTAAACTTTAGGAATGTCAATCTCTAACATACTTCACTGAAACCCCACTAAGAGCCTTCTCCTAATATCAAGATCCAGAAAAGAGTGAGGTGTTATTCATATTACATACCTAGCATGTCTGTGTGTAGGCATGCTTTAGCTGGGTAATATCCTACACTGATGAGCAATTTAGGCCTTTTGTTTGTTTCTGACATTCCAGGCTATGGAGTAGAGCATCAAATGAATGGATACCTTTGAAAATAATAATTCCAACTAACTCTGCTTTTTTTTTTTTTTTTTTTTTTTTTTTTTTTTTTTTTTTTTTTTTTTTTTTTTTTTTTTTTTTTTTTTGAGATGAAGTCTTGCTCTGTCTCTTAGGCTGGAGTGCAGTGGCACCATCTCGGTTCACTGCAACCTTGCCTTCAGGGCTCAAACGATTCTCCTGCCTCAGCCTCCCTAGTAGCTGGAACAACAGTCCTGCTCCACGTCGCCTGGCTAATTTTTTGTATTTTTAGTAGAGATTGGGGTTTCACCATGTTGGCCAGGGTGATCTCTAACTCCTTTCCTCAAGAGATCCACCCACCTCAGCCTCCAAAGTTCTGAGATTACAGGCATGAGCCACTGTGCCCAGCCTAACTCTGCTTTTTGGTTAGGTTTTCTGATGCAACTCATGGCATCTAATAGCATTTTCTGAGAAGACAGAAAAAGCTTTGGAAGTCATGGTCCCTTCAGTCCCATAGTCTGCATGCTTTATTACCTTTCTCTTCAGTTTACTCCCTCCTTTTATCATGTGACAATTTTGACTGTCCCTAAATCTTGCAACAGGCTTTCTTTTTATTTTTTCCTCCTAGCTCATTAATGGGCTTGGGACATTTTATTGGCATTGGAGCTGAAGAAATCTGTGAAAAAAAGTCTGTGTGTACATATATATGCCTATGTGTGTATATATTTTTATATATGTGCATATATTTGTGTAAGGGTACATGTATGTAAAGACTATCACACATTTATTTATTGAAAGGATAATAAATTAATGAGCTTGATTTAGTTATTTCATAATACATGCTTTTTTTTTCTTTTTTTTTTTTTTTTGAGATAGAGTTTCACTCTTGTTGCCCAGGCTGGAGTACAGTGGTGTGATCTCTGCTTACTGCAATCTCCGGCCCCTGGGTTCAAGTGATTCTCCTGAACTCAGCGTTCCAAGTTGCTGGGATTACAGGTGCCCGCCACCACGCCTGGCTAATTTTTTGTATTTTTAGTAGAGATGGAGTTTCAGCATGTTGGTCAGGCTGATCTTGAACTCCTGACGTTAGGTGATCCAACTGCATCAGCCTCCCAAAGTACTGGGAATACAGGCATGAGCCACTGCGCCCAGCCAATGTATGTATATTTCAAAACAGTATGCTGTACATTATAAATATACATGTTTTAGCTGTCACTTTAAAAAATGCCAGTAGAAAAACTAGCTTTCCTTTTATTAAATGAGCTGTATCCTTCTGTTCAATGTCAAGTGTGGGGCAGATTTTCAGGGTTTTGAACATGTGCGCTGTGCTGTGTAGATAGGAGGAAGACTACTAAGGAGCCAGCTCTTCTTTTGACTCCATGAGGTACCATCTTAGGCTTCAGTTTCCTCAGGAGTTTGGACAAGAGGGTCTGCAAATTTCCTGCTAACTAATGTTCTATGATTCTTTCTTTGAGTAAAAAGATGGATTTATGATAAAATTAAAAAAAGAAAATCAGCTTTTATAAAGGTGTAATTTCTTCCAAAAAAAGACTGCCAATATGAATTGTGAGATAAAGCAGATTGTAGAGCAAAATTGTTGGATTTTTCACAACAAAAATATGTGGAAGCCAAGAGCAATAATTAACATTTCTGAAATATTATGTTACTTTCTCACATTACAGAGTAATACTTGAGACTGTGAGGTGGGTAGGAGTACATGCCTTACCTAGCTAGGGATTTTAGACAATTTAATATAAGTTGCCTAAAGGTAAGTCGGTAGACCCAAGAATTTTGCCTTCAAATTGCAGGATTCAGAGAGAGCAATACAACTGTAAATTTAGGCTGGGTAGGGTCAGATTATTACTGGACTCCTGATATCACATTGCTTAGCTTCAAAGCACAATTTACATATTTTCACTGATATTTCTATATAATCAACTCTAGAAATATTTGGTTACTGTCTCCAGATTTTAGAATTTTCAATGGACTGTAATAAGGAATAAAAAACATCAGAAGAGAGGAAAAAGATCTGTTGTGGCCTAAGTAGCAGTGATGACACAAACACAATCTATGCTATAAAAAGCAATGAGCTAAACTCACAAAACATGTGGACAAATAGGAGCTAGTGTAAGAAAATGACCTAATGGAAAGACGTCAGCAAGTGGCAGAACAAGCACTAAGAAAATTGGACAAGTTCCTCAACATGACATGATTTAAGGGCAAGAAGAACTTGAATAGCATGAATTTGGCATTGGACAGAAATGTGAACTCCCAAGAGAGGCAGCTCCCTCAGCATTGCTTCTAGACATTGTATTTGGCAATAAGAAAATGTTAGCTAGTCCAGGACATACTCTAGACAGAAGAGGCTCTAAACATTTATAAAAAGCCTCTACTCCTTGTAAAAAGAAAAATACTTAAAATACATAAAATTTAAAAGAAGAAAGTAAAAACCTTTGTAGTATGGCATCTGGGAAGTTAGTTCCTCTTAACATTTTCATATATTACTTTCCAGTGATGAAAAATGAGCTGTAACGTGGAGGAGGACCAACAATTCTTCAAGCGAGAGCGGGAGGGAAGAAAGGATGAATCTGCATGTGAAATTTTAAGGTAGGGCAAGAACTTCTGTTCACCTGTAAAATAGAAAAAAGTTTTTCAGTCTCACCATTATTTTCCAAGTGAGTTTATTTTTTTCCATTACTAAACTGTAAGCTTCTCAAGGGCAGGGGTTGTGCCATTTTAATCTTTGATCCTCCAAAGACTATTATAATGGCTCAGCAGACACTCAGTAAATATTTGTTGAATAATTGGAGGCAAGTAAGACATAATAAACACAAAAAACTAGCAAAGCAAAGATCAGAAGGAACTAGAGTTTAGCAGAGTATTTAATGAAAATGCAAAAACCTTGCAAAAGAGCTTGGGAATTAGGGAGGGATAAAGAGGGTTGGACCCAACCCTGGGGTAGCAAATGACATACAGACAGCCTGATGTTAACTTCTCCCTAGTAATTCATTAATCTCTAACAGGGATCATTTTTTTAAAAAATTATTGTTAAAGATTCAGAGGGTACAGTACAAACTTGTTACATGGATAGATGACAGTGTAGTGGTTGGATCTGGTCTTGTATTGAACCCATCATCTGAATAATGAATATTGTATACAAATAGGTAATTTTTCAACCCTTTCCCTATCCCACTGTCCCCTCTTTCAGAGTCACCAATGACTTATTTCCCTCTGTGTGTTCATGTGTACCCATTCTTTGCCTCTCACTTATAAGCGAAAAGACGAAATATTTTATTTTCTGTTTATGAGTTATTTCACTTAGGATAATGGTCTCAAGCTCCATTTTCTATGTTGCTACAAAACATAGGATTTCATTCTTTTTTATGGCCACTTAATATTCCATGAGATTATATCTATATAGATATCTATATATGCATATATATCTCTATATACATATATATATAACATTTGTATATCACATTTTATCATCCTTCAATGGAACTGAGGTTCATCCATATCTTTGCTATTGTGAACAGTGTTGTGACAAATATGAAAGTACAGGTGTCTGTTGGTGGGAGTTCAACCATTGTGGAAGACAGTGTGGGGATTCCTCAAGGATCTGGAACTAGAAATACCATTTGGCCCAGAAATCCCATTACTGGGTATATACCCAAAGAATTATAACTTGTTCTATTATAAAGACACATGCACACATATATTTATTGCAGCACTGCTCACAATAGCAAAGACTTGGAACCAACCCAAATGCCCATCAGTGATAGACTGGATAAAGAAAATGTGGCACACATATGCCATGGAATACTATGCAGCCATAAAAAAGGATAAGTTCGTGTCCTTCACAGGGACATGGATGAAGCTGGAAACCATTATTCTCAGCAAAGGAACACAAGAAAAGAAAACCAAACACCACGTGTTCTCTCTTACAAATGGGAGTTGAACAGTGAGAACACATGGACACAGGGAGCGGAACAACATGCATTGGGGCCTGTTGGAGGGTGAGGGGATAGGGGAGGGAGAGCATTAGGAGAAATACCTAATGTAGATAACGGGGTGATGGATGCAGCCAACCACCATGGCACGTGCATGCCTTGTAACAAACCTGCATGTTCTGCACATGTACCCCAGAACTTAAAGTAAAAATAAAATAAAATACTATATAGGATCATTAAAAAAAGAAAGTGCATGTGTCTTTTTTACATAATGATTTCTTTTTCTTTCAGTATGTAACCAGGAGTGGGATTGCTGGGTGAAATGGTATCTCTATTTCTAGTTGTTTGAGAATCTCCATACTGTTTTCCATATAGATTGTACTGATTTACATTCCTACCGACAGTGTAAGCATTCTGTTTTCCCCACATTCTCACCAACATCTGTTATTTTTGACCTTTAAATAATCGTTATTCTGACTGGCATGAGATCATATCTCGTTGTGGCTTTAATTTGCATTTCTGTGATGATTAGTGATGTTGAGCATTTTTTCACGTATTTGTTGGTTGCTTGTATGTTGTCTTCTGAGAAATGTCTATGAATGTCCTTTACCCAGTCTTTAAGAGGGTTATCTGTTTTTTCTTGTTGAGTTGTTGAGTTCCTTATAGATTCTGAATATTAGTCCTTTGTTGGATGCATAGTTTGCAAATATTATCTCTCATTCTGTAGTTTGTTTACACTGATATTTATTATTATTATTATTTGGATGTGCAGAAGCTTTTTAGCTTAGTTAAGTCCTGTTTATTTTTGTTTTTGTTGCATTTCCTTTTGAAGTCATAGTCATACATTCTTTGCCTTGGCCGATGTCCTGAATAGTTTCTTCTAGGTTTTTCCCTAGGATTTTTATAGTTTCAGGTCTTACATTTAAGCCTTTAATTCGTCTTTAGTTAATTTTTGTATATGGTGGGAGAGACAGGGCTAGTTTCATTCTTCTGTATGTTGCTATCCAGTTTTCCCAGCATAATTTATTAAATAGGGAGTCCTTTCCCAATTGTATATTTTTGTCAACTTCATTGAAAATCAGTTGGTTATGGGTGTGCAGCCTCATTTTGGGGTTTTCTATTCTGTTCCATTGATCTATGTGTCTATTTTATACCGTGCTGTTTTGGTTACTATGGCCTTGCAGCATACTTTGAAGTCAGTGTTATGATGCCTACAGCTTGATTCTTTTTGCTTAGGATTGCCTTGGCTATTTGGGCTCTTTTTTGGTTCCATTTGAATTTTAGGATTTTTTTTCTAATTCTGTGAAATTGATATCCAACAAGGACCTTATAATTAGAAAGGGTAAAAGAGCCGCTTGGAAATGGAGACCCCAGAGTACAACACTTCTCTAATTTAAGTGTCTTGCAGAAAGTACAGATGTAGAAGTATTAGAAGAATTGCAGAAAACAGAAGTGTCAAACTTCTGGAGATGTGGAACACTAAATAATTACTTGGAAAAATGAATTGCAGACATTATAATCTAGATACCAAACTCGATGATTTTCAGCAAAATTCTAGAATAGATGATCAGGCAAAGCGAGACCGACTTGGTTGAATGCTGGCTCTACTGCTTACTAGCTATATGGCTTTTGGCAAGTTATATAACCTCTCTGTGCCTCAGTTTCCTCAACTGTAAAATCAGAATACTCTTAATATCAGTCTTATATGGATATTATGAACATTAAATTCTCTTAAGGCATGTAGAAGATTCCAGCCACATGATAAGTGCTTTATAATTGTTACCATTACTAACACTTAAAAATGAAGTGATTATCAAAAGATGATATCTCAACTAAGAATTAATCATACTTTACATAAATATTTTACATTTTTTGAAAAACTTTTTGGGTTGCTTATTCAAAGGTATTTCATACATGTGCCTGGATGATAGGAAAGTCTCTTGAGTCTTTACTGCTTTTCTCATGAGTGTGACAATGGTGTACTTGTGTGACAGGTGGTTGACTAGGAGAATATAGTAAGAGGGCAAACACTTTAGTACACTTTTTGCTCTCAAAACTATAAAGAATACTGGGATAAGTCTCAGTCAAGATTTTTGCTTGTTATACCCAACTTTATAATAATAAGTTGATCCAAAATTGTTAACTTTTAGAGTTGAAAGGAATTTGAGGGACCTTCCAGTCCAAATATCCATTTTGTAGCTGAACATCTGAGGCTAGGAGAGATGTAATGATTTATCCAAAGGCACACAGCTAGTGTGTACCCTAGCCAAGACTTGAACCCATATTTTTTGGGTACTAAATGTGTTTGAAGCTAAACTCTGTTAAAAGCAGAAAGTCACCGTATAGATCGTACTTGTTTTTCTCTTTAGGTGCTGTTTATAGGTGGCTGTTTCCATATTGCAGCAATACAACATCAAGGTGCTGTTGTTCGTTTGTTTGTTTTTGACAGAATGTTCCTTTGTTGCCCAGGTTAGAGTGCAATGGTGCAATACTGGCCCACTGCAACCTCTGCCTCCCAGGTTCAAGTGATTCTCTTGCCTCAGGCTCCCAAGTAACTGGGATTGAAGGTGTCTGCTACCACACCTGGCTAATTTTTGTATTTTTAGTAAAGACAGGGTTTCACCATATTGACCAGGGTGGCCTCGAACTCCTGACCTCAGGTGATCCACCCACCTCAGCCTCCAAAGTGTTGGTATTACAGGCATGACCCTCCGTGCCTGGCCCAATGTGCTGTTGGTGCATTGACCTTCATGGTCTATAATGAAGTTACCTGTTCTTACTACAGGCACTGCTTTGCCCACTTATACTCCAGTGGTATTCACTGAGGAGTTTAGATTGTATTCTTGAAGCCACGCAGGAGTCTAAGGTTTGGGGCAGATTGCGTGTATTTCTCTGAGTAACGTGAAGCACAAGCTTCGCTGCCTGAACTGTGAATTACAAACTTGCACTCAGATTTTTTTGTTGTCGTTGTTAAATTTAAATGCCTATAGGCTATGCAAGCGTCCTCTGATTTGCTAGAGACTCCAGCAGCTCTCTGCCTGTTGAAAGAGTAGGTCGTGATCCTGACATTGAACTCCAAAGGTGTTCCACATGGGCATGCCTTCATCTGCAGACACTTTACTTCACAGCCAACATTTCTTTTTTAGGCTTTTGCCTGTCAGTTTTCCTCAGCCCACCCCTTTTCCCGGCAAGCAGCAATCCTCTTCACACTTCTGCATTCTTTCCCTGTTGACTTCTGCACATATCATGCATGGCTTCTGCCAACTGCCAACTGTAAATGCTTTTGAGGAGAGGGGTGGGTTCTGGTCTCAGTGCTTGCTGTTTTGAGGAAGAATGGGGAGCCCTATGGCTAATGGAGAGGAACAGGGAAGAGTGGGAAAACTTCACCTCGGGGTTACAATTGTTCTTTTCTTATAGTAGCCAACATCAAACACACTTCACCACAATAGGAATTTATTTCTCTTCTGAAATTCTTGTCGATTCTAGATCAGAAATTCATGTTTTTCAAGTTAACATAATGTTGACACCTCTTTCTGAGAAAAAAAAATAACCCTTTCCTTTTAATGTTAATAGTGTATTCTATTTCTCACTGCATTAAGTGTATTTGTAAATTTCTTTGCACTAACTGCCACTGAATAGAACTGACATTTAAATTAGAGAAGAGCAGTTTGTCCAGGCCCAAACTGCTCTTTTCTAATCTGAAAGTTAGGTCTTGACTGCAGGAAATGATGAAAGAATTTTGGCTCACATCCACTCTACTATCCTAACCTAATAAAAACTCCAGAAACATGTATTTAATGCCAATTATGCTCTGGGCACTGTGTTATTTATCTCTGCATTCCCAGTGTCTAAGGCAGAACTTTTGCCCTAGAGGAGATGACAGCATTTCTGTGGCTTACAATTTTATGAAATCCAATGGAGAAGAATGTCAACAAGAGCCAGTGGAGTCTGGGAAAGCCTCGTGAATCCGCTGAAGACTTCAGTGGACTCTGTGGGATTTGGGTGCCCGGAAGAGATAGGGAAGGTATTCTCCGTCAAGGAAACAGTAGATCTGTAGGCATGGAGATGTGACTGACAATAGAAAAGGGGAGTCAGTGGCTTCTAGAGGAAGGTCGGCACAGTTTTAACAATAAAGAGTGTAGGTAAGAAAGGTTCAAAAGTGTATTCTTTTTAAAATTTATTTTATCTTTATTTTTATAGATTTTGGGGGTACAATAGCAGTTTTGTTACATTGATATGTTGCATAGTGGTGAAATCTGGGCATGTAGTGTAACCATCACTCAAATAGTGTACATTGTGCCCATTAGGTAATTTCTTATCCCTCGCCCCTCTCCCACCTTCCACCTCTTCCAGTTTCCAATGTCTATTATTCTACCAGAAGTTTATTTATGATGAATTTATACAGCTACATAAACAAAATTTCTTTGCCCATTCAACATTTCTTGAATATCTTCTGTTTGCCAAGCACTGTGCTAGGGTTTTAAAATAAAGAGGTGGATAAGATACAGTCTATTCCATTGAGCATCATACAGTCTAATGATGATAATTCAAGATCTCTCCAAATGCAACAAGGAGCACCACTTCCAACTCCAGCACAATTTTGCAAGATGACAGAGAATAAAGTCAGAGAGAGCAGAGATGGAGTAGAGGATAGTTGTCGAGCTATTAAAAAAAAAACTGCTCCAAGCCCATATCATGGCCATACCTTTTCTAGGTATCACAAGATATATAATACCACCTAACATACCTTCCATTTTGTTAGCATTTACACATTAACTCATTTTTAATGTAAAATTTAAAATTGGACGCCTATCATATGTCAGGTATGATGTTAGATTCTGGGAATTCAGAAATGACCAAAATAGACTTATTGCATCTCCTTCCTGAGTGTATCATCTGTCATGGCTGGAGAATGTATGGTATTATGGGACTACATGAGAGACACCTAACATAGATTTTGGAAGGCAGGGTGGGGAGAGATCTGGGAGGGCTCCTTAAAGGAATCTAAACTGAGGATAAGCTAATTTTTTTTAGATAAAAATCAGGTGAAAATTGTTCTAAACATGGGGAAAAGCATGTAAGAAGAGGAGATAAGGTAAGTTACATTTGATGGAACTCAGGAGAGTTCATTGTAATATGAATAGTCCAGGCCTTCTTGCTTTATCACTAAAGGCTATTCCCATGTAATGATATATTCAAAAGACACAAAATGCTAGTACCAAAATAGTTTAGAATTGTAGTCAGTCACACAACACGTAGAAAACTTTCTAAGTGTCTTTGACATTATGGTTGTTCAAGTTCCATTGAAGCAGAGCCTGAGGCAGGAATCCGGGTGCAGGTGATTCATTTGGGAGCAGGCTTCAAAAGAATGTGTAAAGGGGCCGGGCGCGGTGGCTCAAGCCTGTAATCCCAGCACTTTGGGAGGCCGAGGCGGGTGGATCACGAGGTCAAGAGATCGAGACCATCCTGGTCAACACGATGAAACCCCATCTCTACTAAAAATACAAAAAATTAGCTGGGCATGGTGGTGCGTGCCTGTAATCCCAGCTACTCAGGAGGCTGAGGCAGGAGAATTGCCTGAACCCAGGAGGCGGAGGTTGCGGTGAGCCGAGATCGCGCCATTGCACTCCAGCCTGGGTAACAAGAGCGAAACTCCGTCCCAAAAAAAAAAAAAAAAAAAAAAAAGAATGTGTAAAGGAAGCAGGATGACCAGGAAATTGAGCTGAGCAAGGGTGTTGTTCCAAGTGAGATCTAGCCTTGAGGATCCAGTGGGGAAGGGCTCTGTAGTATAAACCACACCAGAGAGCTACCCCCCACCCTTCAGGAAAGGGAGCCACTTTTTTATACTCATAAAACACAGTCATTGGCAGAGGCATAATATCGGGATCATACTTTCTGTTTCTGACATATATATTTTAGCCTTTCCATCTTATTTGGTTTCTATTATTTTGACCACGCAATGTTTTCTAGAGTTAAGTAATAAAATTACTGACTCCTGAGAAAGTTGAGAGGGGAAGGAGAGATAGGTGTTGATGCTGTGATGCTCTTCTCAGTACTGCTGGAGAGCAGCAGGTGTGTGGAGGCAAGGAGTGAGTGGGCTGGGGAGAATTTAAGGCCAGAGAGGTGAGTTTAAAGCTGCATGATGGGGAACATAGAAAAGCATCCAACTGTACTCAGAATGAGTTTAGGAAGACACCGTTTCTCAAGTGGAGGCCTGAAAATGTGGACTTCTCTGTTTCAGTGTGACTTAGAAGACGTGCTAGTTTGTGTTGGTCTCTGATTTGTTGAAAGTGAATCATGGATTCCCTGAAAAAATCATAAACTTGGTTTGCAGTTGTCTGGTGATTAGAGAAAAGAAGAGTATTCTTTTTCTGTCTTGTGATTGGGGTTGGAATGACATGCTCCTGCAATGATTTTGTAGGGTCATAAAAGTAGAAAAAGCTGACAGAAACGACGTCCTCCGCATGTTTCCTGTGTTTACCCCACCCTCCTCAAATTTGATCTTCCAGGAAAATAATCACTTTATTTATACATTCTGATATTTGAGTTTCCATGTGTTTTATTTGCCAAACACACTAGTTGAATATTCTTTTCCTAGTTTAGGAGTTTACGCAAGATAAAGATGCTTTTTTGTTGTTGTTTTTAGAGTTGATGTCCTTTTTATGATGATTATTAATTAATAAGACATCTTCTTTTATGGATAGTACATAGAGAACCTAATTATGCTGTTTAGACAACTAGCACTTAAAAAGTAATAGTGATTTATTCAGTTTCTTAATTTCTGGAGCATGTGGTCAGGTAGTATATGTTTATAGACCACCATTCTACTTCCAATATTGTTCTCAACCTTGTTGGATGTTATGATGAAAAAAATAGTAGAAATTACTCCTATTTATGAGAAAATAACAAACTAGTGTGAAGAAATAGAACAAAAGCTAATAATTAAATGCCCATATGCTTGGGTTTACATGACATTTGCCACTCAAAGTTCTTGTAAGAGTAAATGGCTCATGGTAGTCAAATGCTCTGAAGTTGTTTGGGAAGTAAGAACAGATGTGGTGGATGTATATAGACAATTGGCAAAATGGTCAGATGTGAACTTGATGTTTGTATTCAGGCTTCCTACCATAGATGAGCACCAGAATTGCCGATAGGCTTTCAAACTACTGTTTCCAGTGCTCACCTCAGACCACTGAATTAGCATTTTTTTTTTTTTTTTTGGTTCCAGGTTTGCATTTTCAGAAACCTATGCAGATGGTTCTAATGCTTGACCATAACTGAGAACTGTGCCCTAGGGGTTTATCAAAGCTGATATACGTCATATCTGGAATATATACAGGAGTGAATACTGCAACCCATGCTTCAACTGTCTGTCTTCCAAAGGTTTCAGGGGCCAGTTCTTCAATATGCTCTGCATTATTCTGTCATATACTTTCATGGAATCTGAGGAATATAGGGATGGGGAAGAATTTATGACTAACCAATTTACTAAACCATTTTCGGAACGTCCCAGAGGATAGCCTAGAAATACATCCAATCTTAGTTTATCTTTTGTATTCAGTACAGAGCTATGGAGTTCATGGAATAGACCCATGTCTTAGAGATGCTGACAGCGGCTTGTGGTGATTCCTGGGTCTTGCAGCTTTCTAGGACATGACTGCAAGTCCAAAACTTTCTTCAGGAATACCAGTAGGGCTGGGGAAGCAGCCAGAACTAAGGCAGTTGAGAGTAATTGATCTAGAAGGATCGTGACCCCTATTTTTACAGGAAAAATTAAAGTGACTTGTCCGGGAAAACCTTCTTGACACAAGACACAAAACTTTAAAACTCCTGTTCACAAGAACAATAAAAGAAACACAATAAATGGAAGTCTGGTAGAAAAACAAACTGAAAGAAGGTATTTGCAGCATAAATAAAAGATGAAGAATGACTATCCTGTTAAATATCTATAGTTCCTGTTTATTAATAAGAAAAAAAGTAATAACTTAGTGGAAATACACACACACACACACGTGTGTATATGTACATGTGCATATATATATATATATACACACACACAGAGGAGTGAGTATTCCAACCCAGGCTTCAACTCCTGTTCACAAGAACAATGAACAAGTGGTTCACAGAAGAAATACCAAATGGCCAACATATTGAATATGCCAAGCATGTTTCTGCCTAATTGTTTTACAACTGCTGATCCCTCTGCTTGAAACCTTCCTACCTACAGATATCCTCATGACTCATCGTCTCACTTCCTTCAAGTCTCTGCTTTAATATCTTCTTATCAGAGACACTTTCATACTCACTCTACAAAATATCATGCTCCCAAGTTACTCTGTGTCTTCTGTTTCACTACCTTATTTTGACTCATAAAATTTGTAAATATCTGACAGTTTTTTTTAACTGAATATTGCCTTTTTGCCTGGAGTTAAAGATAAACTGTATGAGAATGAGGATGCTTTGCTCCATATCACCAGTTTCTAGATAGAAGAGGGCTTCCATATTGTCAGAAAAGAATTGTTGATTTAGGCCGGGTGCGGTGGCTCATGCCTGTAATCCCAGCACTTTGGGAGGCCAAGATGGACGGATCACAAGGTCAAGAGATCGAGACCATTCTGGCCAACATGGTGAAACCCCGTTTCTATTAAAAAAAAAATACAAAATTTAGCTGGGCATGGTGGCTTGTGCCTGTAGTCCCAGCTATTCGGGAGACTGAAGCAGGAGAACTGCTTGAGCCCAGGAGCGGAGATTGCAGTGAGCCGAGATCGCGCCACTGCACTCCAGCCTGATGCCTGACGACAGAGCAAGACTCTGTCTCAAAAAAAAAAAAGAAGAAAAAAAAAGAATTGTTGATTTAATGAATAAAACTTTTCTAACTAATTATAAAAGGAAAGTAACATGGTAGTTTAATATATTTCTTTTCCCTATCAGGTTGGCACTTTTTTGGGTCCTCCTAGATACTGCCCAAGTTGCCCTCCAAAAAACTACACCACTTGTAAATACACCAGTTGAATATATCAAATTTAAAATCCACATACCTTCCAATCCTTTCAATACAGAAATAAAGCAGACAGGTATGTTCTTTAAAGCACTAACAGTGACAGCAAAAACTTAGAAGCAAACTAAACGTGCACCAATGAGAAAATAGTTACATTGTTACACCCATATGATGGTACAGCATCAATCCTTACAAATAATGAGGCAAATCTATATTAGAGTTATAATAAAAAGTTCTGAGATATATATATATATATATATATATATGCACACAAATATATGTGTCATATATATGTAGAAACAAATGCAGAATTAATCTGCTTTTGAAAAAATTATGTTTATATATAATAGATGTATTCTACAAGAAAAACACAAGATTATACCACAATATGGCGTATTCAATATGTTTACCATTTATTATTTAAGGCAGTTCCCTGTGGGGAGGAAAAGATTTTGGTAGGGTGGGGCATGGAGTGGGGACTGTACTTGAAATTATTTGCTTTTTTATTTTTAATACCATTAGAATGTATCCACTGCATTACCTGAGACATAAGACAAAAGGAAATTGGATCAAAAAAGTTAATATAAAATCTGAAACTACTGCAGAATGTTTTCTGTGGCTCTTAACACCACACCTCCAGGATGTGGGACCAAAAAAAAAAAAAGGGACTGCCAGTTCTGCAGCATCAAAGAAGGGTTACAAGATGCAGTCACTTACTAACAACTAAGGGAAATTGCCTCTCCTCACTTTGATGTTTTGTGACTTTCATGGCCCTTCACAGGGACTTTCTGGGTCACTATGCTCTCCTTTTCCTTCTGAGCTGCCTAATCCTTGGATACTTAAGTATCTCTGTGAGTCAGATCTTAACGATAAGGAATTTTATTTTTTGCCAGAGAAAAGATTCTCTGAGATAACTCTAATCATGTGAGGGTAGTGTTAGTAGATTTTTGGGAATTGTCTGGGAAAACAGTCTCTTTTGAAAGCATTCCAGTTGGTGTCCAGGATAAATGAATATTTGCTATTTATTATGTACGCAGCAGAGTCTTAGGATACGTATTTTCAAAGACATGATTTTCCCTACTTGAGCAGCTTGTAAACTCTTAGAGAAGAAGGAACAACCTTCTCCATTTGCCTGGAACTGAGGGGTTTCCTGGGAAGCAGGACTTTTATGTAAAACCAAGAAAGTCATTAGCAAATTGAGACAAGTCAGTTACCCTACAGGTAAGGAGAAGACAAATTATTTCAACAAATATGTATTAAATGCCCAGCCAATATATGCAGTGTACACTGTGTTAGAACCTGGAGAAATGAGTAGTGAGCCAAAGACACACATAACCAGTTCCTTCCCTCATAAAGTCTTCTTGAAAAGAGAAAAGTGTGATGTTGATTCTTCCACACAGTTTCATGTGCATTGGTTAAGCACTTTTGACCCTTAGGGAGAGAAATCCATGGTATCTGTAGAAAATTTTTGTGAACTAAAAAGGACTTGAGCAGATTCTAAAAAGGATGCCTGGCTTTTCATTCATTCAGCTCCTTGCACATAAGTGGGCCCTCAACAGATGTTCATGGAGTTAAACTAATATGATGTTTGAAGCAACTTTTTGATCATGGATTGGAACCAAAGAGGAGGAGAAAGTTGTATGGATTGGAGTCTGGCTTCTGCATTGGGCAGATGCTCAAATGTCGCTGTAGTCACATGCTCTGAAGTCTTGTCCTCCAGCTCTCCAGTTCAGGAAACATTTTTAACTATTCATTTACTTAGAGGCCTTGGGCTTTGAAGAACTGCTTCAAAATAATTTACATTCAGTATGTAGCTATTAGGTAGAGTGAATATTTATGTACAGCAATCATGGCTATCCCTTTTTGGAATCAAAACAGTTGTGAAAAGTGATAATCGACAAGATGTGGGAGAACTAAGAATGATGAGTTGGGGCCTTAGTGAATATTTTTCATTAAACTCTGGGGGTCTGATGATGCGTTATTTGTTCTGCGTGCCAAAACTGCCAAGCGGACAGAATTTTGATGTCACTGGTCAGGATTCAGTGGGAGAAGCAGATTGCTGAGACATAGGGGGACCTGGATGTCACCCCACCCAGCTTTCCCATCAACTGGCTGTGTGACTTGAGAGAGGTCACCTAACTTCTCTGGCTATAGTTTCCTTATTTCTAAAACGCAGAGGTCAAACAAACCATCATAAAGACAGCTCTAGTAATAATATTCTGGATTTTTACCTTTTTTTTTTTCCATGCACCCTCACATCATCACTGTCATTGCAATACTATGCTTTCTCAAATTTAATAGCCTTTATGCCATGTAACAGCATGATTTATTCTAACTATACCTTACGGTAGTGACTTCTGAATGACATATACAGAGGGCTTCAGTCTTAATTATAACATGTTCCCCCCTTACACTGTGTAGGCAGTGAAGCAGGAAAGGAGGAAGAGGCAAGATAAAAATGCTTGATCCTAAAAGACTGAAAACAGCCCTTAAGTCATTTAAACTGCTTTTCAGAATAATCCATTAGTGAGGAAGAAGGGTAAAGAATTACCGAAAAGCTCTTTTCTTTTCCACTGGTTAAGGGTGTGTTCTACAAGACGTTGACATAATTGTTTTTCTAGGTTAGGCTTGTCTAAACGTAATATGGGGTCACAGTCCATGTCACACCAAGGAGGTGGAAAGTGGTACAATGCATCTGCACCTGTGTGAGATAAGATATTGTCTGGTTGCCTCAGACCCCATAAAGAGTACTATGGCAGGCTAGGTGAGGTAGCTCATGCCTATAATCTCAGCACTTTAGGAGGCTGAAGCAGGAAAAACACTTGAGGCCAGTAATTCATACCAGCCTGACCAACATGGTGAAACCCTGTCTGTACTAAAAATACAAAAAACATTAGCTGGGCATGGTGGCATATTCCTGTAATTGCAGCTACTCAGGAGGCTGAGGCACGAGAATTGCTTGAACCTGGGAGGTGGAGGCTGCAGTGAGCTGAGATTGCGCCACTGCACTCCAGCCTGGGCAACAGAGCGAGACTCTGTCTCAAAAACAAGATAAAACAAAACACAAACAAAAAAGAGTATTATGACAGCAGCTGAACCAAGAGACAGGAAAAGACTAGAGGATCTGAAGCAGTACTTTAGAGGTTGCTGATACATCTTTTTTTTTTTTTTTCTTTTTCCTGGGATGTAGATGGGAAACATGTTCATTTCAATTTGCAGAAGGAAACTCCTCCCAGTCTTATGAGGTATAGTGAGGTTATTCACCCCATCCAGCAGACTCATAAACAGAATACCACCAGGGAATCAGAGATACCTAGATTGGATCTAAGATTCACTAATGACTAGTTTTTTGGTCATCGACAAGTCATCAGCTCCATAAAAGTGTCACAGAGAAATGGAGACAAAAATTTATGGATTTGTGTACTTAGTTCCCCCTCCCCCTAAAAGCTGCTGCGTAGTAGCTATAAATTCTTCTTCCTGTAAAATAATGGATGTGTACTAGTATTCAGAATATATAAGGATTAAATTTGAAATCATGCAGACTGCTGAGCTGATCTCCATGATATGCATTTTCCTGGTTTGTTCAGCAGATGAGCCAAAGGGGATGGGCCTAAAATCTGTCCTGATACATGTGCCCCTTATGAGTGAGCATTCAGGGATCCAACCCCAAGGTCATGATACACAGTCCTGAGAAAGATGTAAACCTTCCTCCAGGGAGCGGTCAGTGTGATTCTGCTATGAGCAGAGAGACCTCTTACTGTTCTTGTACTGAAGCTCCCTGTTTCTTGTCCCTTGCCTGCTTGTCCATTGCCCGGAGATGCTATTCAGTCTTGTTCCAATGCCCCCCATTGGCTGGAACAGGTTTCAATACTGATCCGTTGTTTACCTCCTCTCCATAATCAATAATTAAATGTCATATTTGTTAATTGGTCCAAAACCGGGGAAGTTTTTGACTTTCCTTACCTGCTTCTTTTGGCCAAAAGGAAGCAGGTGTTGAGATGAAAGCAAACAACTTTTTTTTTCCTTACATAAAACATAAAAAACTGAAATTATTCTAAATACTAAATAATTGACATAAAGCTTAACAAGTACTGCTTGTTACAAAGCAGATTTGATTTCCTTTCAGGGTGAAACTATCTACATTTGATGCCTCAATATAATTGTCATGTTTTCCTTTTAAAATATTTCATTCATTTAATAAATACTTATTGAGGGTCTTATGAGCAGTTACTAGACTGTGTATTTGCCATTTACATTATTTTTAATGATTACTAGGGGGGAAGTCTAAAATTTAGGCTGCCATAATATTGCACTCTTATTAGATGCCATGAAAGGAAATATTTCCTGCAAAGTCAAATACAAATCTGCATAATTACTTTCAGGTTTAATGTGAAAAATGTGCTTACTGAACTAATAACTTAGAAGTACCATTTTGTAAGATTAAATTTTATTTATTTAACTTCTTAAAACCCTAATTTTCTCAACTGTAAGATAACTGGCCCACCACAGTGGCTCATGCCTGTAATCCCAGCACTTTGGGAGCCTGAGGCGGGCAAACCACAAGGTCAAGATCAAGACCATCCTGGCCAAGATGGCGAAACCCGGTCTCTACTAAAAACACAAAAATTAGCTGGACATGGTAGCACGCACCTGTTGTCCCAGCTACTTGGGAGGCTGAGGCAGGAGAATCACTTGTACCCGGGAGGCGGAGATTGCAGTGAACCGAGGTTGCGCCACTGCACTCCAGCCTGGTGTGAGAGCAAGCCTCTGTCTCAAAAAATAAAAGTAAAAATAACTTGTGTCCAAAATACCATGGCTAAAATTAGTGGAGGAGGGGCTTTAATCCCAATTTTTCTTACCTCAAAATCGAAATTGTCAACCACTATCAATATAGTGTTTTCAAATTTCAGATAAGCAATCCAGTAATGCCTCCTAAAGAACTAGGAAAGCAAGAGCAAGCCAAACTGGAAATTAGTAGAAGAAAAAAAATGTAAAGATCAGAGCAGAAATAAGTGATATTTAAATGAAGAAAACAGTACAAAAGATCAACTAAAAAAACAAAGTTTTTTTGAAAAATAAACAAAATGAAGAACCTTTACACAGACTAAGAAAAGAAATAGAGAAGACCCAAATAAATAAAATCGGAGATGAAAAAGGAGACATTACAGTCAATTCAAATGATCATTAGAGGCTACTGTGAGCAACTATATGCCCATGAATTGGAAAACCTAGAAAAAAGGGATACATTCCTAGACACATACAACCCACCAAGATTGAACCATAAAGAAATCTAAAACCTGAACAGAACAATGACATGTTGATATAATTTAGATTTGTGTTCCTGCCCAAATCTCATGTCCAAATTGTAACCCTCCGTGTTGGAGGAGGGAGCTGGTGGGAGGTGATTGGATTATGGAAGTGGACTTCCCCCTTGCTGTTTTCGTGATAGTGAGTGGGTCCTTATGAGATCTGGTTGTGTATAAATGTGTGTAGCATTTCCCCCTTCTCTCCCTCTTCCTCCTGCTCCAGTCACGCAGGACATCCTGCTACCCCTTCATCTTCTGCCATGATTGTAAGTTTCCTTAGGCCTGCCTCCTCAGCCATACTTCCTTTACAGCCTGTGGAACTGTGAGCCAGTTAAATCCCTTATCTTTATAAATTACCCAGTCTCACATAGTTCTTTATAGCAATGTGAGAATGGACTAAAATACATGTAATGAGATCAAAGCTGCAATAAAAAGTATCCCAGCAAAGAAAAGCCCAGGACTCAATGACTTTACTGCTGACTTTTACCAAACATTTAAAGAAAAACTAATATCATTTTTACTCAAACTATTCCAAAAAAATAGAGAAGGAGGAAATACTTAACTCATTCTGTGAGGTCAGTATTACCTTGATACTAAAATCAGACAAAGAAACATTAAAAAACAAAAATTATAGGTCAATATTCCTGACAAACATTGATGTAAAAATCAACAACAAAATACTGGCAAATCAAATTCCACTGTTATGGTGTGGGAGTGTAAGTCTCTTTGTAGGTCTCTAAGAACTTGCTTTATGAATGTGAGTGCTCCTGTATTGGGTGCATATATATTTAGGATAGTTAGCTCTTCTTGCATTGATCCCTTTATATGTAATGCCCTTCTTTGTCTCTTTTGATCTTTGTTGGTTTAAAGTCTGTTTTATCTGAGACTAGGATTACAACCCCTGCTTCTGTTTGCTTTCCACTTGCTTGGAAAATCTTTCTCCATCCTTTTATTTTGAGCCTATGTGTGTCTTTGCACATGAGATGAATACAGCACACTGATGGGTCTTGACTCTGCATCCAATTTGTCAGTCTGTGTCTTTTAATTGTGATATTTAGCCCATTGACATTTAAGTTTAATATTGCTATGAATGAATTTGATTTTATCATCATGATGCTAGCTGGTTATTTTGCCAATTACTTGATTCAGTTTCTTCATGGTGTTGATGGTCTTTACAAAGTAGTATGTTTTTGCAGTAGCTAGAACCAGTTTTTACTTTCCATATTTAGTGCTTCCTTCAGGATCTCTTGTAAGGCAGGTCTAGTGGTCACAAAATCTGTCAGCATTTGCTTGTCTGTAAAGGATTTTATTTCTCCTTCACTTATGAAGCTTAATTTGGCTGGATATGAAATTCTGGATTGAAAATTCTTTTCTTTAAAAATGTTGGATATTGGCCCCCACTATCTTCTGGCTTTTTAGGGTTTCTGCTGAGAGATTCACTAGTCTGATGGACCTCTCTTTTTGGGTAACCTGACCTTTCTTTCTGGCTGCCCTTAACATTTTTTCCTTCATTTCAACCTTGGTGAATCTGATGATTATGTGTCTTGGGGTTGCTTTTCTTGAGGAATCTCTTTGTGCTGGTCTCTGCATTTCCTGAATGTGAATGTTGGCCTGCCTTGCTAGGTTGGGGAAGCTCTCCTTGATAATATCCTGAAGGGTGTCTTCCAACTTGGTTCCATTCTTCCCATCACTTTCAGGCACACCAATCAAATGTAGGTTTTGTCTTTCCACATAGTCCCATATTTCTTGGAGGCTTTGTTCATTCTTTTTTATTCATTGTTCTCTAACCTTGTCTTCACACTTTATTTCATTAAGTTGATCTTCAATATCTGATATCCTTTCTTTGCTTGATTAATTCAGCTATTAATACTTGTGTATGCTTCACAAAGTTCTCATGCCACGTTTTTCAGCTCCATCAGGTCATTTATGTTCTTCTCTAAATTGGTTATTCTACTTAGCAATTTCTTTAACCTTTTTTCAAGATTCTTAGCTTCATTGCATTGGCTTAGAACATGCCTCTTTAGCTCAGAGGAGTTTGTTATTACCCACCTTCTGAAGCCTACTTCTGTCAATTCATCAAACTCATTCCTGGTCCAGTTTTGTTCTCTTACTGGTGAGGAGTTGTGATCCTTTGGAGGAGAAGAGGCATTCTGGTTTTTTGAATTTTGAATTTTTGTGCTTTTTTTCCCCTCATCTTCATGGATTTATCTACCTTTGGTCTTTGATTTTGGTGACCTTCAGATGGAGTTTTAGTTTGGGTGTCCTTTTTGTTGATGTTGATGCTATTCCTTTCTGTTTGTTAGTTTTCTTTCTAACATTCAGCCCCCTCTGCTGCAGGTCTGCTGGAGTTTGTTGGAGGTCCATTTCAGACCCTGTTTGCCTGGGTATCACCAGTAGAAGTTGCAGAACAGCAAAGATTGCTGCCTGCTTCTTCCTCTGGAATCCTTGTCCCAAAGGGGTACCCACCAGATGCCAACTGGAGCTCTTCTGTATGAGGTGTCTTTTGACTGCTGCTGGGAGGTGGCTTCCAGTTAGGAGGCATGGGTGTCAGGCACCCACTTGAGAAGGCAGTCTATCTATCCCTTAGTAGAGCTCGAGTGCTGTGCTGGGAGATCTGCTGCTCTCTAGAGCTGGCAGGCAGGAACCTTTAAGTCTGCTGAAGCTGTGCCCACAGCTACCCCTTCCCCCTGGTGCTCTGTCCCACAGAGATGCCCTGCCAAGACAGGAGGAATCTACAGAGGCAGTCTGACTACAGTGGCTTTGCCAAAATGTGGCAGGCTCTGGCCAGCTCTAACTTCCCTGAGGCTTTGTTTACACTGTGAGGGGAAAACTGCCTACTCAAGCCTCAATAATGGCAGATGCCCCTCCCTCCACCAAGCTTGGAGGCTTTGTTCTGCTCAAGCTCAAGCATCTTAGATTGACTTCAGACTTCCGTGCTGGCAGCAAGTATTTCAAGCCAGTGGATCTTAGCTTGCTGGGCTCCATGGGGGTGAAATCCACTGAGCTAGGACAAACTTGGCTCCCTGGCTTCAGCCCCCTTTCCAGGGGAGTGAACAGTTCTGTCTCACTGCTGTTCCAGGTGCCAGAGGGTTATTTAAAAAAAAACAAACAAACAAACAAACAAAAAAACAAAAAAAACTCCTGAAACTAGCTTGATGTCTGCCCAAACAGTTGCCCAGTTTTGTGCTTGAAACCCAGGGCCCTGGTGGTGTAGACACTGGAAGGAATCTCTTGGTCTGCAGGTTGTGAAGATCGTGGGAAAAGCATAGTATCTGGGCCAGAATGGACCATTCCCTATGGCCAGTCCCTCATGGCTAACCCTATCACCCTGTTCCAGCTCACCTTCCGTGGGCCACACCTACTATCTACTCAGTCCCAATGAGATGAGCTGGGTTACCTCAGTTGGAAATGCAGAAATCACTCACCTTCTGTGTTGATCTTGTTGGGAGCTGCAGATGAGAGCTGTTCCTATTTGGTCATCTTGGCAGTTACCCAATATATATCAGGATCTTTTAAGCAGAACAAGACAAACAGCAATCACTGGTCCTAGAGACAAAAGGCTGACATTCTTAGCTTGGTTTCTCTATTCATTAGCTTTGCAAGTTTGGTTAAGTCATTTAATTTTTTGGTAGCCAGTTTCGGTATCTCCTAAATGGTGATGTTAGCAACTGCCCCCCAGGCTAACCTCAGGGGTGTTAATAGGGCCAAGATAATACATGTCCATGTGATATGTACTGTGCCAAGTAATATTATTATAACAATTTGCCTCCATTCCCCAGGCAAAAGGGAGAGAAGGGAGGAAGTTCCTGCGTGCACTAAAAATTATCTGAGACTGTTCAAATGAGAAATGGACTGGAAGAGTCTGTTATGCAGATTTCCCTCTCCTTGCTTTTGGAGTTCTGTTATTTAAAAGTCCCAGAAGTCAGAATCATCTAAATTCCAAAGGGGACATTTTCATAGAATTTAAAGTTTGAATATGGCTATGCTAATGTGAAATGCACAAAGAGGTTTGTTTAAAGTGATAGTTTCTACAATAATTCTTAACAGTCCTGATGCTGACAAATAAATTACTATTCCTTGCAGGATTAAACCTTAGATGCCAGCCCAAATTTGGATATCTCAGAAGCTGATTTAATGCCACCAAATTCTGCTGGATTTGCTAATGTTATTGCTCCACACCACAAACTTCCAATCAATCTGTGCTTGCGTAATTTACAGGAGAATTCTCCAGACTAGCAATATGCTATTTTCTGTTCTCTATGGACAACCTGTGTTCTTCAGTTTATTTTAAACAGTATTTAGGAGGCTGGCCGGGAGTGATGACTCACACTTGTAACCCCAACACTTGAGGAGGCCAAGGTGGGTGGATAACCTGAGGTCAGGAGTTCGAGACCAGGCTGGCAAACATAGCAAAACCTTGTCTCTACAATTATCCCCATGTAGTGGCATGCACCTGTGATCCCAGATATTTGGAAGGCTGAGGCAGGAGAATAACTTCAACCCTGAAGGTGGAGGTTGCAGTTAGCCAAATTGTGCCACTGTATTCCAGCCTGGGCAACAGAGTGAGACTTAGTCTCAAAAAAAGAAAAAAAAAATGCTTAGGGGACTTTAGAGTGGTTCAAACTGGCAACAGACATTATTGGCTGCTGCAGTCACATTCTGTTATGTTTCTGTGTTGGCAATCTAAAAACTTTAAACCTTAAGTCCAAGAAACTGTATGAGGCCGTCAACAGTAAAGATGCAAATGTTGAGGAACCCTTGCTTTTAAACAGGCATAGGACCAACTGTGAAGTGAAGAATTTTCTTCCTAACATTTGTTATAGTTTATCTCATTGGAAAATACAATTTAACTTTCTGATACCAAATGTTTTTCATGTTCTTTTCTCTAGATGAAATTGTCAAAGTTACATCTTTATAAATATATCCATGTATCAATTTGAGAATTAAAGAAAATTAATCTCAGAAGTATTTTTTCAAAATCTGGAAATGTCAGGCAAATATTTTTAATTGGTAAAATAACTTTTCTCTGAATTAGAATTTTTTTTCTACATTATTTCCAGGAATAAAAGTGATCATCCTAATTTGTAGAACATTGAAGCCTACACATTTTTGAAAATCGAGTGTTTCATAACTTCCCTGCTGCAGCAGGGAAGGCCCCTTATGTGTTGATAAAGCAGGCAGGCCCTTTGGTCAGAAATATCTCATCTACTTCAATGCTTTCATTGCCTGTAATAACTCCTTTGGAAAACTTGTGGAGAAATGTGAGCAGTATTGGACAAGTGAGCAATAGATCAAGACTCTGATGGGAAAGTTCATAGAATGGATAACCTTTAATGGGAAAGAAAAAAAATGGATTTGGAGAACTATGGAATCCACTAGTTTTCTCAAAAGTCACATAATGGTATGGAGGATATGAAATGTAAAGAGGAAAAAGGCAAATATGCTTCCTTCTTTACATGAATTCAACAAATATTTAAGAGCATAAACATGAGAACACATAGTTTCCACGTTCAGAAAACTTACAGGGTCAGGTGCAATGGCTCATACCTGTAATTCAAGCACTTTGAGAGGCTGAAGTGTGAGTTTTGCCTGAGGCCAGGAGTTTGAGACCAGCGTGGGTAACATAGCAAGGCTGCATCTCTACAAAAATAAAAATTAAAAAAATCAGCTGGCCATAGTGGCTTGTCCTGGTAATTCCAGCTACTTAAGGGGCTGAGATGGGAGAATTTTTTAGCCTGTTGCATAACTGCACCCAAGCCTGAGTGACAGAGTGAGGCCTTGTTTCTAAAAGAAAAAGAAAAAAAAAGCTTACAGTAGTGAGAGATATAAAGGTAAACAGTTAATTTTAATATTCTCCAAGACATGCTACAATAAAAGTAATACAGGAAGATATAGGAGCATGAGCAAGCGGTGCCTAGCAACCCAACCAACTAACCTTTTCTTGGAAGAAGTGAATTCTAAATTATGACATTGGTATGGTCTGAGAGAGCAATAGTAGAGGCAGAGGAAACATCACACTCCCTATGTTTCAAGGCTGCATTTCAGAGAACTGCAGTGAGTTCAGAGTACTGGTAAAGGATCTGATCGAAATGAGGCTGTTGAACATGGACTCAGTTCCACCTTAGTTAGGAATTGAGCTTTATCCTAAAGGCAGTGGAGACAATGTATTCTCAACAGTCCTATGAGAAGACACAGCAAAATAGAATATTTAGGAACACAGGCTGCATGCCTCATTTTTCTTAACTGTAAAATGGGGATGATAATAATAAAACCTCCCTCGAAGGGTTGTTGAAACAATCGAGCAATTTAAACCACATGAAGTACATAGACTAGCACCTGAGACATAGTGAGCACTCCATAAATGTTAGCTCTTGAATTATAATGTGTTTTAATCTAGGGAATGACATGATTAGATGTGTTATAAAATGATGACTGACTTCAGAGAGGGGAATGTGTTCTCAGAACTGCAGTTTATCTAACAGTGTGAGATTTTTCACTGTAGGGAATAGTTGGATGTATTATTTATTAGTTGTGAGCAAGGAATGCTGTGGTGTTTAAACATTTTGCTGAAGCTAAAGTGTATATACTTTTCCACTAAACTGAAGAGAACCTTACATGATCACTTAGGTTTAACCCTCTCATTTATCCAACCTCCGAGAGGTTAAATGACTTACTCGAAGTACCACAGTAGTGGTGGCAGATTTGGTATGAGCATCAGATTTGGAGGCCATGAGCATCAGGTCTTTTGGATCTTAGTACATAGTTTTTTTGGTTGTTGTTGTTCTTCCTTCATGTTCTTAAAGGACCTCGAGGAGTAGGTCGACAATGACTAAAGTGTGTTCTTGAGGCCCTCTTCTCTACAGCAAGTCTCAAGCTACCAGGAAACACTGTGTCCTGCATTTCAATAACCTCCCCAAGCACTATCATCTTGCTATTGAAAGATTTTTGTTGATTCTGTTTTTTATCTTATATTTCAAAAGATTAAAGGAGCTTTTAGTTGAGGATAGTGGGTTTTCCAATTTCTGGACTAAATCCTTTAAGTGAAATAAAAAACAAACTACCCTCTTAAATGCAAGTGGTTGTTAGGAAGGTAGACAACCGGGGTAATGTCTGTTTCCCAGTTAGTGTCCCATAATATAACCTTTTAAAAACTTCTTCAAGAGCAGCACTTTTTTCACTGTGGAAAATAAGGAGCAATTTTGATGCTCCTTCCAATCAAGGAAATTTGAGCAAAGAAAGCTTTTAGGGCCTCTGGTTCTACCCCCTCCACTGATCCATTGTTATCAGAATGACAAAAATGGCTTGTCTGACTCTAGATTGTGTGATGGGATCATGGTGTCTGGTGCTGGCATTGTCTGTTCTGTGCCTTTGGGAAAATAATTTGATCCTCCTTTTGACCCATCAATAAATAAGAAAGAATGAGTGACCTGTAAGGATTGCTGTCTAGTATGACCTGTCACAAAGTATTTTTACTCAGAGAATTTTACTCAGAGAATTGAACTCAAAATTGTACTGGTTACATAACTTTTTAAATACCTTTAAAAAACTGATTGGTTGAAAAGAGTGTCGTTTTTGATGCAGAGCTCTGGGGTTATAAACATGTAAATCTAGAACACAATATTTATTAGGGTGGTATACACATCTATCTCTTACCATTACCAAGATATTTTGTTTGTGAGGGCTGCTGGTAAAAATTTTACCTATTGGAACAAGATATATCAACAACCCTCTTTCCTAGAATCAAGCAGGGTGATAAGCAGGGTTGGAATTATGGCAAAAGGCAATGGGCATTTGCCTTATAACTTTATCTACTTGACTTACATTAATTCAGGGTGGGAGAATGTATAACTTGCGGCCTGCTTTCTCTGGAAAGGGGGCCTCATGTTACACATTGCTAGCAAAAAGACTTTCGTTTTCAGTCTCCACCATAGATTAATAACATTCTCAACCAGGCCTAGTGCAAACTGGATAATTAATGTTTGCTTTCTGAAGGAAAGAGTTTAGGTTATAAAAGTTTGTTTCACATGTGTGTAGGAATAGAAGGGATGAGGAGAGGAAGGGGACATTTTCAGACTAGTAGACTTTGGTGAAGAAGGTGTTTGAGTTTGAGAGATATAAAGCTATTATTAAACTCATACTTTCATCGTTCACTATGCATGTAATTATTAGGCACTTCTTATTTACAAATGTATACAGTATGAGAAACTTTGTTAATGACTTGCTTGGTGTAGCACAAAGGAGAATAGTAGAAGAATCCTGACTATGACGAGTATTAATGGATGACATCCATTACATAGAATATAGTATACGTTCAGAAAGACAGTCATTGCGCTCACTTTGACATTATGAGAATGAATTTAAGAAATAACCTGGGAAGATTCTAGAATCAGAAGGGCTATCATTGACTTGGATCAACTTTCATTTTGGTAGGGAAGACAGTCCTTTCCCAAATTTTCTTTTTTTTTGTTTTGTTTTGTTTTGTTTTTTACTTTTCATGTTAAAATAACAAAAAGGAAGTTATAAAACTTGTACGTAAGCTCCCTTGCACCCTTAACCTAGTTTCCCCTAAAAGTGACATTTTTTTTTCTTTTTCCATTTATTTATTTTATTGCATTTTAGGTTTTGGGGTACATGTGAAGAACATGCAAGATTGTTGCATAGGTACACACGTGGCAGTGTGATTTGCTGCCTTCCTCCCCATCACCTACATCTGG
>NW_016107497.1:3880470-3894000 GCF_001604975.1 Cebus imitator
TTATATCAGATATTTCATTGTATATTTATATAAATAAGATATTAATTAAAACCGTGTGGAAGAACAGAGGAGACAAAATGGCTACTAATAAACAGTGTATAGTGTTGGTCTCATTGGTGAAGCTAGAACTTTTATAACTCATGGTCCATTGCTCCCTCCCTTTTCCCTCTTGGCTTAATATAATCTCCCTCTTCTGATAATCCTGATATCATCTATGAGACAGCACTTAAAACATTACATTTTGTCAGTATAGAAATTTGCTTAAGGGATAAATAAATCCCAGAGAGAAATAAGAACAAAAATAAAAGAAATAGAATAATTTATGTGGAAAATATGAATGCTTCATATACTCATTGTTTTCACAGGTGTTCATTCTCCCTTGTAGTATTTTTCTATAATTCTTGCTATATAGTTGTCATAGATGAAAGACTTCATTCACTTTCATTTGTAAAACAAGATTAAAATGTTTTCTGCCCTTCATAACTGAGCTCAAATGCCTGCTGTTTTTAGTGGAAAGAAATTACATTCTCTTGTACTAGAACATAGCTTTGTTTTTTGATCCTTGAGTATTTGAGTTGCCTGGAGAAAGTGAAGTTTCTGTGTCCTTAACTTTACCTACTATATTCTGAAAATTGACTTCTTGTTCCAGAAATAACTTTTAAAAAATCATCTTCTTTCGGAATCCTTTTGCACTTTCATTTTACTTTAATAATCTTTGTGGTTTTACCAGAAAGAAGCAGCCATGTGTGGGTAAATATTCTTTAGACTATAGTAAGCAATTTTGCTGTCCAAAATTAACACGGCAGAATAATACAATTCTATTGACTTATTTCCTCATTGTATATGGCTATAAAGGCATGAAAGAATTTGTGGAGAAACCAATTATTCATGTAAAGTTATTATCCATAGGAAATTCTCCTAAACAATTCCTGTTTCCCTCTTCTGATAAGATTATTTTTCAAGATTATTTCACTAAGTGGATAGAGACTACTTACTGTCAAACCTTGTGTTACCTCCAATGAAGCACTCTCATTTATCAACCAGAAGACTGCGGCCAATTTTGTTTTGGGAGACTTCTAAGGACATTGAATTTGAATTTGATTCATTTATTTCCACTTCCACAGAGTTGCTATCAATTATGTAAGTGATTCATAAGCCAACAAGCAAACAAGCAGAACACGTTCAAATGATTTGTAGTTTGTAAGAATAACATTTCTCAAGTTCCTGCCTTTTTTTTTTTTTTTTACCTGCATCGTAGTTATTATTGGACAGAGAAGTATCCCTATATCATCATGGAAAATAAAGTGAACCACAAGAAAATTTAATAGATGGAATTCAGTAACATGCAAATGAAGTTTCTCAGTTTTGAATATGTCTTCATCCTATATTTGGCTATTTTTCTTTTGATGGCCAGCTCATATGTACTTCACCCAATTTTTTTAGGGTTTTTTCTGACAACTCAAAATGTAACATGTCTGAAGCAATATCAAGAAAGATATGGACTTTAAATGCAACATCTAAATTAAAACCTCTGTTTACTCTTAGATAAGGTGTGTGATTTTTGGCTAGTTAATACATCTGAAGACTTAACTCAAATGAATATATTAACAGATGCAACTCAAAGGCTATCGTAAGCATTAATAAGACCGATGTGTAGAATGGTACAGTGCTGGCTGTTCAAAAAATGATACTTGCATTTGCATTCAATAAAGGATATCTCCTTTCACTTCCATTTTTTCCAGAGTTGGGGAATAATTCTTACAAATTCCCTTTCCTCACTCTCCTATATGAATTAATTCACAGAGATTTGATTCCCTGCCTCGTATTATTTTGAGTTGATCTTTTCTCCATCTCTTGTATCACTAAAAAGCCTCTTCCAACTGAACATTTCACTAGTCTTTAACTGGTTTTCTATATCCACTTTTATTACTATTTCCTGGCTATCCATTTTCTGCGCTTATTTTGCTGTTATTTTTTCTAACTTCTAAAGAGAGATGCTTAGCTCAGTAAATAGTAGACATTTTTATTTTCTAATGTAATCATTTAAGGCTGTAAAATGATAGGTATTATTTTAACTGCACCCCACTAGTTTTGATAAGTAGTGATTATTGATTCCACATATTTTAAAGTTCTCAATGTTTCTTAATTTCCAACATACAGAATTTATTTTGCTATCTTTTGTCATTATTTCCATTTTAATATTGTTGATAGTAGAAAAACATCTCTGTGATTCCTTTCTTTGAAATATGTCTTGTTTTATTGTCCAGTCTGTAGTTCATTTTTGTAAATGTTCCATGTGGGCTAAACAAAATAAATCTACCCTGTTGTAATGTGTTCAGTGTTCTATGTGTTCCACCCATTAAATGTAGCTATTTCTTTCAAATCTTCTGTAATTTACTGATTTTTTATCTGCTTAATTTATTAGTTACTTATGCAAATGTATTTATACACTCAACACTTACATAGTTCACAGAGCAAGGAGAAATCAACATGCCTGTTAAAAATCTTCCACTCTTTCAAATAACTACATTTTTTAAGTAGTAAATTATTCTTGGTGAATTGAACTTCCAATTTTGATAAAGCTATCATCTTCATTTCTATGGATATCTTTGCCTCAAAGTTTATTTAAATCTGCTATTTACATAATTTTTAAAGCTTCCTTTTGGTTCGTATTTGACTAAAATAATGTCTCATCCTTTTACATTTAACCATTCTTTATTTTTTGTTTTTTGTGCAGAGCTTGTATGTATATATATGTGTGTGTGTGTATATATATATATATATATATATGTTGTGTATATATATATATATATGTGTATATATATATATATGTTGTGTGTATATATATATATATATATATATGTGTCTGTATATATATATAGACACCTGTGTGTGTGTGTGTGTGTGTAACTATATATAATTTTTCCTTTTTAACTTTTAAGTTCAGGGATATATGTGAAGGTTTGTTATACACGTAAACTTGTATCATAGGGGCTTATTGTACAGGTTATTTGGTCTGTTTTTGTAGTTTTAATCTGTAACTTTTTGCTTGTAAACTGGGGAATTTAAGTTATTTATCTTTATTGTGAATACTGATAGATTTTGGTATGTACTGTATTATTTTTTGCTTTTTAGTTGTTCTACCTCTTCCGTGTTTTATTTTCTTCTACTTAGTTTCCTTTGGACTATTTTTTGTTCTGCTTTATTCTCTACCAGCTTGCAGGTTTTACACCTTTTTCTCTACAAGAAGCTAGGCTAGAAATTTTTACATGCATCTGAACTTTCAAAACCTAAATTTAATCAATGTTTAATCAATGTCCTACTTGCTTCCTAAGCAATAAAAGAACTCAAAACAGTTTGATTCCATAAGCCCACTCCCCAATTATGTACTGAGGTTTAATATGTTTTATTTTCATCTCTCTTTAAAACTGTACAAGATACTGTTGTTGTTAGATTTTTTACATTTATATATTTAACTATTTGTTCATTATTTCTTCTTGCACTTCAGACGTTTCATTTGATACCACTGTCTAAGTGAGGTACACACTTTAGAACTTCCTTTATGGGGAGTTTGCTGTAACAAACTCTGTTTGTTTATGTTTGGAAATGTCTTTATTTTGCCCTCATTTTTGAAAGATATTTTCACTGTGTGTATATTTTAAATATATTTTAAAAAATATTTTTATTTTAGTATGACATACATGCAGATAATTAATAATTCTTGAGTATTCAATTTAATGAATTATTATAAACTGATCACTCCTGTGTAACCATTACCTAGATCAAGACAGAGAACATCTCTGAGTCCCTAGTGACCTTCCCTCCTCCCTTCTTTCCAGAGGTAACTTCTATCCTGGTATCTAACATCTTAGATACATGTTGCCTGTTTTCAAACTTTATATGTAGTATGTGTGACTTGACTTCTTATTTTCTACGGTATCACAGTGGTGAAATTCATTTATGCTATATGCAGCATTCATTTGGCTATCTGCATTGTTTAATGGTTCTCCATTGCATAAACATACTACAAATTATTTATCCTTTCTGTGGATGGTGGACATTTGGATTGTTCTTCTTCGGAGATATTACAATAAAACAGTATGACATGCTTGTACTTGTCTTTCTGTGCAAATAGATTAATTTTCTGTTGGTTATATGCCTAGGCGTAGAATTGCTTGGGATGATTATATACATGGTCTACATTATTTTGCCAAAGTTTTCCAAAGTGTTTGTACCTAATTGTGCTTACAACAACAACAACATTTAACCTTTTCTCATCCTTGCTAACACTTGGAATTGTGGAATTATCAGACTCTTTAATTTTTGATATTGCATTGGGTATCCAGTGGTATCTCATTATGGTTTTTGTTTGCATTAACTTCCCTGACGACGAGTCCCTTTTTTTGTTTTTTGAAGGTAAATCTTTCCTGAGAGAAGATTTACTTTGTGTCAGGCAGTTAAAATTGGGACAGATTATTTCAATTTAATTAGAGATTATAATCATTTGAAAGCTAGCTTTCAAGGTTTGTGTTTAATTCACTGCTATTCCAAACTATATCCCTTTGGAAGTTCTAACTAACAGTCTAGAGTGTTTATTGCTTCCCCCCACAACTCCTTCTAGACCCACATTCATTTTTCCACTAGCTTTAAAAACCTACTGATAGCTTTGGGCAGCTTTTCAGTCTTTCAGTACCTGCTTCTAAGACAGCAAATTCCCCAGTGAGAAAAGTGACAATGAATGTCAGGTTTGCTTCTCTTTGTTATTTCCTCAAGTTTTTGCTCTCTCGGTGGGTCTCCGACATGTTCAAATATTTTTTTTTCTTTTACTTTGTATTTTTCTACTTGTTTTTGAAAGAAATAATTATCTTCAGCAAGCTGGTTTGCAATTACCAGAAGCATCTGGTAAAATATTTTGATTGTTATTTTTCAGCACATTGAAGATTTGATTCCAGTAAATCTCCACTTCTGTTGTGTTGCTATTGATAAGTCAATTCTCAGTCTAACTATTCTCCTTGAAAAACTATGCTTTTTGTATATTTTCTCTATGCTTGGTGTTCAATACTTTCATTATGAGTGCTCAGATATATATTTATTCATTTTATGAATTATTAAACTTCTTAGATGTGTAAATTAATGTCTTTCATTAGATTTGAACAATTGCTTAGTAGTCATTGCTTCAAACATTGCCTCTATTCTATTTATTTTTGGGAAATCTGGATTGATATATACTAGACTTTCTTACTGTATGTTCTCTGTGTTATTTTCTCTATCCTATTTTCCACATATTTTGGCTCTTTTTCTTCATTGTAGATTTATTTCCCTGATATATTAAGTTCTTTAGTTTTGTATGACCTATTGTTAAAATCATCCATTGATTATTTTAAATATTACTTGTTGATAATTTTGGGGGGATTTTTTATTTGGTGTTTTAATGTTTTTTTCTAGGTTATTTTTATTTCCTGTACCCTGAATTGATATTTTTGTTTCTTATTTCCTTCAATATAATAAACCTAACTATCATATATTCTCTATAGGTATGTTTCAAGTGTTCACTGTTTGTGCTGGTTTTCACTAACGGGAAACTAGTTTTACTCAGTGCTTGGTGATTTGTTTTTTGTTATATTTGTACTGTAAGCTGCTCAGTTTATTTGTGAGACTTATCTGATGCTTAGGATGAAGGCAATTTTCCTTCATGTGGATTTGTTTCACTTCTCTGGCAGCTAGAATCACTACTTGTGTGGGACCATTTTAGTTAAAATCACCACAAGTTATTTTGCTTTACCCAGTCAACGTGAATTTGAGCTATAAATGCATAAGAAAGCCACCTTATATCACATTTCTCAGAGACATTTCCCCCTTTTGCTCGGTAACATTATTGAAACAGGAAGTATTTCATGGCAAGAGCAGGATTAGGAAGTCATGTGTTTATTTCTAATTCATTCAAGTACTGAGAATGTAACCTTTGGGGTACGAGAGACCTGCATGATCCCCTCTCCTAATGCTCCAGTGACTTCTTCTCAGGCCACATCATTCTTTGACCATCTGTGCTTTGGTTATACTGCTCTTTTTACAGTTCTTTGCATGTCTTATCCAAATGATTGGTGATTTTAATTTTTCTCTGAATCTAAGAGTTTCTGTTTTCCCTATGGTAGGTGCTGGCTATGTGGTCATGGTAAAGTGCAGCATGTGCCACTAAGTGTGGTGGTCCTCAGCCTGGCTTCTAGGAGTGTGTAGTCTCTATCTCTGAAAGTCAGAACCTATCCTCTGGTTCCGTGTTGCCCCTTCTATCCCATTGTCCATACAAAGCTGAAACCTATCAGCTAAGGTTGCTGCCCATTGCTCAGCTCAAGTCAGGAAGGGCAAGGAGCCAACCGTTTTACCTGCTCTGAATATAGAGACAAAGTCAATTATCCCAACAATTGTCCAACAGGTCTCTTCTGTTTGTTGTTATCTGTTGGTGCTTTTGTGGAAAACAAAATGGATTCTGTAAAAATCTTAAACTCACTCTTTTCCTCCTATGGGTTAGACCATGATTCTTCATTTTTCAGCAAATATGATTGCTTTCACTTTTAGGAATTCCTCAAGTATCATCTGTGATAGTTAATTTTATATGTCAGTTGGGCTAGGCCATGCTACTCTGACATTTGATCGAACATAATTCAATATGTTTCTGTGAAGGTATTTTTTAGATAACATTAACATTTACATTAGTAGGCCTGTGTAAAGCAGGTTAACCTCCATAATATGGGTAGGCCTCATACATTTAGTTGAAGGCCTCAGTAGAAAACATCCCTGAAGAGGAAAGTCAGCCAGCAGATAGGCTTTGAATTTGAACTGCAGCATCAACTCTTCCCTAGGCGTTCAGCCAGTCAGCCTGCTCTGCAGATTTTAGACTTGCCAGCTTCCACAATTACATAAGCCTATACATATATGTATTCTATTACATAATATGTCATACTACATATACAATAGCTTTATTAGTGAGAATAGGAGAACCAATCTCCTACCGGTCCTGTTTCTCAGGAGAACTTTAAATAATGCATCATTCCACTTGGTGGCACTCTTTCCTGTTTTACACATTTGTTATACTTTTATTCTTATATTCCTTTCTATTTTTTTACTTCATGGATATTTTGGTATATTATGTGTTCAATACACCATCTTGATTTTAAAAATCTAGAACCTTTCTTTGAGAAAATTATTCAATAGCTGTAGAATAATTTTTAAAAATTGTCATTTAGATGTTTAAGTAATTCTTGAGTCAATTTTGATGACACATTTTTCTTTATAATTTATTTTATTAAGAATGGATTTAACATTTATACAGCATATCCTGATTTTTACTCTGTCAGTGATGTTACCTTGTAATTTTCTACTTTACACCTAAACTACCTCTTATCAATACAGCCTCTAAAAACTATCAGTAGGGAGAGAGATAAGGAAATGAAAAAGAGATAGACCCACTTGTAGAAAAACTCAAGTTGATATAATAAGACAGTAAGAGAATAAGATCTATGGAAATTCTTCCCCAAGCCTATGTCTTAATAACCAATAAGTTTTGCTTTTCTGAAGTAAACATTACTTTATCATTATATGCTAGTATACTACCAGATTCTATTTTTAGTATTTTGTATAGCTCAAAAATTGTTTTATCTACATTTTATTACTGAGGCAACTGCTTAAGACATGCCAGCTGATATGTTTTCTTTCACTACATTACATGTAAATATTAAAATTGTGGAATCGGTATACTTACCTTTCTTTGTGTGCCACAAGTGTTAGATTTTTAGTTTTTGGTGCTGTTGGCCTTTTACCTCTTCCCAAGTAAAAGCTGCAGTAAGGGAAATTAGCCTTACCTTTACCTGGTGATAACCTTGAATATCTCTTTTCAGCCCTGTGCCTTCACTAATGATGTCTTTTGCTTACTAGTGATTGCAGGGGCTGTGGTGGGGCTTCAGGAAATGATGTACTCCCCCCTTTCTGCCAAAGACCTTAAAAATGACTCAAAGATTCTTACCACAGTTTGACACTGGTAGAATCCAAACCAAGTAGGGTGCAGGACAGAAATCTGACTATAGAAATTTTAAACTATCTAAAATGTCCCCAGGAACCAAACAGAACTTGTTATCACTGTGCAGACCTTCCAAGCATATTTTCTTGGAGATATTCACACCTTCTTAATGCACAAGCTTTTCCTGGAGGCCCCATATTCCCTGCATTTCTGGGCTGTGGCCCTTCCTTCACCCCTTCTTGTGTCTTGGTAGCTCGGTGGTATGAGTTCATAGGTTTAATTACACCCTGTGCTGCTGGCTAGGGAAAAGGAAACTTCTGGTCCTGAGCGAGGAGCAACAAAGGGAGAGTTTAAGAGTGATTTTAAACCCAGGTGGTAGCTTATTGTTTTACTGTCTCTTACTGGTTTTGGTTGAACTCAAACAATGAAAGAAGTTGTCTCATAGCCTAAGGATTCATCTTTTGCCAGCAACACTTTCAGGGTCCTCCTGCGCGGTGCATGTCCTCTCTGTCAGCATAATTTTCATGATTTATAAACATAGACATTTATAAGAATGTCTACTTCCTTCCAAATCTGCATCACATTGGGAAGCTTTCTTATAGTCACTTAGCCTTGAGGATGCCAAATTTCTCAGGCCCTCTGGGTCACTTTTTCTCAACTCCTGACTGGGACAGAGACATTCTCAGCCTATTTCATTCTTTCTTTTCGTTGATGATTTTACTGTTCATCAGTTGTAAGGAGACTACATAAGAGTATATATTTATGGGGGCGTGTGTGCATGCACACATGTGTACACAAATATATATTTGTGCATGCACACATATGTGTACACAAATATATATTTGTGTATACATATGCATTTTTTGCCCCATAACTGCATTTTGTATGCTTTAGATTCACTAGCAATTACACCAAAATATTTGCCACAGAAGAGAAAATCTCATTAAAGTAATTGATGCATTTAAAAATATGTGTGTACACATATATATGTGTATACACACTTATACATTTATAAACATATATGTACTTACTGAGCACGTGTGATGCGTCGTGCAGTATTCTAGTTGATTTAAAAAAGAGCTAAACAAACTAGGCAAAATACATTCTCTTATGCTAGTGGAGAGCGGAGATAAAATATGCATAATTCAATTTTAAAAAGTAGTTTCAGGTGTGATAAGTACTATCAAGAAAAAGCACTGTAATCCCAGCACTTGGGGAGGCCGAGGTGAGCGGATCCCTTGAGGTCAGGCATTTGACAATAGCCTGGCCAATATGGTGAAACCCTGTCTCTACTGAAAATATGAAAATTAGCCAGGCATGATTGTGTGTGCCTGTAGTCCCAGCTACTCAGGAGGCTGAGGCAGGAGAATCGCTTGAATCCGGGAGGCAGAGGTTGCAGTGAGCTGAGATTGCACCATTGCACTCCAGCATGGACAACAAGAGTGAGCCTCCATCTCAAAAAAGAGAAAGAAAAAGCAAAATAAAGAGATAGCAAGATGAGAATTGCTGTTTTAGATGGTCAGGTTGCCTTCTCTGAGACTAGAATGAAGGACTGTGCTGATCTCAATAGGCAGCTGTGAATACATTGTTAAAATAAGATGACTAATCAAAAATTGTTCAATGTGGGTAGCTGGCCCCCACACTTATGCAGGGGCAGGAGGACTCTCCCTGCCTGGAGTAGCTCTCAGAGGGCCTCTTCGCTGCCGCAGGGTGTTCCTTCTTTGTTTCCACATGTGTTATTCTAAGAGAAAAAGTACTTAAGTCAATATCCAAGTCATGGAATATGTAAAACAGAATTATTCTGTCTTCCTTTATAAATAATTAATTCCATGTTTTATAGAAATGCATTCTCTGTCGTTAATCTTGTTGCCATTCTGAGTGATTTTTCTTCCCTTTGGATTCATGCCTTTACAGGTACTTTAAATTTTGGTTTGGAATACTGACTTCTCTTCTTGTTTTGTATAGTCTCCTTGCCCAAGCTGGGCTAGAAGAATAAGAAAAATTCACTTAGCTCTGTACATAAGACCTCGAATCTAAATGTATCTGTAGCAGTATTCACTTGTCTTTCCAGACTAGCCACAAATTGGATTGCCACTTTTAATGATACAGCACGGTACTCCAACAGTCTTGTTTTCTTTCTCTGATTATATAGAAAATGACTGTCAGATTTTCAAGCCTGTCCCAAACTTGAAATGTGATAGAAAAGAACACAGTGGATTTTTATGAAATTGCTATATTGGCAACAGCCTAATTTTTCTTCCAAGTGAAAGAGTGCTGCTTTTTCCCATTTGCTTTAGTGCAGCTATCAGTGAGTACATTAGCACAGCATTCTTCTGCTAAGGTTCGGTGATAAATGATAAGAAAATATACAGGTTATATTATAAAATAAAAAATATGTCCCTGCTCTGGTTTTTTTTTTTTTTTTTTTTTTTTTTTTTTTTTTTTTTTTTTTTTTTTTTTTAGAGGAATACCTGGAAGAGAAGATGCCTTGTAAAAGTAAAATAATAATTGAAAGAGAAAAATTTTCCTGAAAGTGAGAAAAAGTAAAGGAAATTAATTCAACAAACATTTATTAAGTGTTGCCCAAATACTAGTCATCATGCAAAGTACTTAGAACACCAAGATAAATAAAATGCTGTCCCTGTCCTTAAAAAACTTACGGCCCATTAGGACATGACAATTTCACTTTTTTGACACAATGATTTTAGTATTGCTCTTGGATGTGTAAATGAAAAATGAGAAAGCAGCAGAGAGAGTGATAATCTCTATTTATTGAGAAGCGACCTAGAAAGATGTCCCAGAAGATGTTATCTACAAGTTGCAGTTGAAAGGCATAATTGGAGTTCATTAAATGGCTATGCTGGGGGATAGGCAGTGACTGAACAAGCATTTCTTGAAAAAAGATAGTTACATATAAAGGCTCAGAATCATGAAATGGCCTAGTATATGCAGGAGTTCAGGAACCGTCTTGTACTGTTGGAATATAGATCCTCAAGGGGACCAGGTTGTTGACGTACTAGGCTGATTGGTGAGACAGGAAAGAAAGGTCAGATCATGATAAGTGTTATCTTTTAAGTAAAACAGCTTGGCTTTTATTTTTAAAACTATGATTCAAATCCTGGCCCCATATGAATCCCCTTGGGTAGCTTTGAAAAAAAATTTAGTTTCCATTTCCAAAGATTTTTATTTAGTTTATATTAAACAAAGCATAAGCATCAAGATTCTTAAAAAGCTCCCCAGTGGTTTTTTTTTTTTTTTGCTTGTTTGTTTGTTTATTGTTTTGGTTTTAATGCACAATCAGGGTTGAGAACCATTGCTTACAAAATTGGATAGTCAGTAAAGGATATGAAAATACAAAGTCACATATAATCTTCCTTTTAGTGGAAAGAGCTCACACTTCAGGTCTAGTTCACTGTGTTAGCATTTTCATAATGGACAGACACCCTCTCTGAGCCTCTGTTCCTGCAGCTATAAAACTAGAAACCTAGTAATATCCACCCAACAGCACTGTTATACAGTCATATATGCAGGAGCACTGTGTTAAGTGTAAGTTATTTTCTAGGTAGAAGTAGTCCGCAAGTTGAAGCACACGTTGTTCTGGGTTGGCCAACATCCTTTGCATTCCAGCCAATAGTAAGATTTGTACCCACTTTCTACAAGTTCTATTATTGATAAGCTTTATAAAGAGGTCGATATGGTGGGATGGTTTCTTTCCTGGGACCCTGTTGTTTCTGGAGGTAACTCCTCGAACTGCTGCTGCCATTTTATTAAAGAGGAAGAAATGTGAAGAGCCTGTGTCCTTGAAGACAGTGTTGGCGATCAAACATCCAACCTTGGAGTCCACACAATGTCTAGGCTTCTTGTTATGTGAGAGAATATATTTCTTTAATACCAGTTTGGATATGGCTTCCTGTAGAAAATGTATCCTAATTGATGGGCAAACTGTGAATCAAAAAACTAAGAGGATTCATGAAGCAAATACTCAACCCTGTTGAATGTAGGCAGTTTTATTTCGAGCTTGAACAAATTGGACTGAATTAAAACACACCTAAAGAATCTGAAGTCTGATTTAAACTTACTAAGAATAGAAAATTGATTCCATTGCATATGGAAGTTACAGGGCTATAAGGGGGCATTAAGGACACGAAGGGGAAAGTGAAATTCATATAATACTAAGTTCCTGAAACCAATATGACTTTGACTTTAATATCTGGAATACCAGCCTCCAGAGAGATCACATGATCAAGTACAAGCTTGAGGGATCACTGAATTAATTTAATTCTATTACTTTCAAACTGGGTGACCTCTGGCAGGTTACTTCTGTGAGCCTTGTTTTCCTCCGTGGTAGCACGAATAAAAGACTTCAAAGCATCTGTTGTAAATATTAAATGGAGCACTATAAAGCATTTAACACAGTGCATGGTAAATAGTAATAATTATTATTACCACAATATCCATTTGTTAAGGTCTTAAATGGAGAGAGAGGAGCCATGTCTGGCAGTAATGACCCTGCTAGAGTTGTTCCACACTAATTCTTGTGCCTAGAACTATGTCTAAACCAACTTAGCCCCCAGAAAATATGATAGGGAACTTAAGCTGTCTTTTTTTTTATTTTAAGTAATTTAAACATAGGAGCAAATCTTTATTCATTATAGAATTTCCATAGGACATTGGAAATTCCACCATTTATATAAAAACTAGAAATTGTAGTAACTTCATGCAAGACAACTGTGGTACATCTTTAACATGTATGAGTGATTTGCTTTCAACTTGATTTTTGGCCTTTTTCCTTAGATGAATAGCGTGAATTTCAAAAATTGAGTGACCACATAGTAATGTCCCATATGATGAAGGCATGCTTAGACCCTGAGCATTCAGACAGAGAGATGAGATTTCCCTGGGAAAATGGAACATAATTTTCTTTAGAATAAAATGACAAAATGTAAAATTTGGACGGATATTAGGGCAGAAAATTGAAAGACATATAAAGCAAGAATATTCTTTGGCCCAGGAAAAGATGTTTAAATCCAAGTACCATTACTTAGGAACTATGCTAGATAATAAATCTTTCAAGAATGAATGCAATTATGCTACAAATCAAAATGAGGTAAAATTTCATGAACAGAAAAGCCCAAAATGAAGGGTACTGATGGGCTGTTAGAAGAAAAATGTGAAACTAGATGGTTTGAGGAATGAGCTTCTTCCTTTCAGCATTGTTCCCAGTCTTCTCTTATATTGTCATCAGAAATCAAATCTGCTTTAAATCCTGACTCAATTTCATCTCTGGGTCATGCTACTCAGCCAACTCTATAAAAATCTTCAAATTAGGTTTAAGGTTGTCCTCTGAGCCCTGTTACCATCTCACTGTGTGAATGGCGCTGCATATACTTTGTCCTTATTCTGCTGGATGCATTTTAACTGTGCTCTATAGAGTGAAGAATCTGAGTTCTTTACTAAAAAATAAAATTATTTATAAAGAATTCTTTACTAAATATACAGTTTCCTATTTCTTACATTGT
>NW_016107497.1:3894170-3918141 GCF_001604975.1 Cebus imitator
GACGAGGTTTCACCATGTTGACCAGGATGGTCTCGATCTCTTGACCTCGTGATCCACCCGCCTCGGCCTCCCAAAGTGCTGGGATTACAGGCGTGAGCCACCGCGCCCGGCCCATTCTGTTCACTTTCTATAGCTGTGCTCTATAGCATAAGGAATCTGAATTCTTTATCAAACAGATAATTCCTCCTAATGAATTCTTTGCCAAATATATTCTTTATAATTTTTGTATTCTGTTTTCTATTTGGAAAACAAAACATCAGATCCATTTCTTCCATTTTTAAAATAGTCACATACCTACAACCATCTGATCTTCAACAAAGCTGACAAAACCAAGCAATGGGGGAAGGACTGCCTGTTCAATAAATGGTGTTGGGATATCTGACTAGCCATATACAGAAGACTGAAACTGGACTCCTTCATTATACCATATACAAAATCAACTAAAGATGGATTAAAGACTTAAATGTAAAACCCAGAAGTACAAAATCCCTCAAAGACAACCTAGGCAATACATTCTGGGCATAGAAACTAGCAAAAATTTTATGACAAAGATGCCATAAGGAATTGCAACAAAAGCAAATATTGAAAAATGAAATCAATGAAAAAGCTTCTGCACAGCAAAAGAAACTATTTGCAAACTGTGCATCTGACAAAGCTCTAATATCCAGCACGTATAGGAAACTTAAGCAAATCTACAAATAAAAACCAAAAATGCCATTAATTAGTGGGCAAAGGACATTAATGAATACTTTTAAATAGAAGATATATATGCATTCAACAAGCATATGAAAAATGCTCAATATCACTGATCATTAGAGAAATGCAAATCAAAGCCACAATGAGATAGCACTCACACAAGTCAGAATGGCTGTTATTAAAAAGTCAAAAAATGACAGAGGCTGGTAATCTGTGGAGAAAAGGGAACACTTATACGCTATTGGTTGGAGTGTAAATTAGTTCAACTATTATGGAAGACGGTGTGACGATTCCTCAGAAAGCTAAACAGAGAAATACCATTTGACCTAGCAATCCCATTACTTGGGTATATACCCAAAAGAATATAAATCATTCTACCATAAATGCACATGCATGCAGATATTCACTGTAGCACTCTTCACAATATTAAAGACATGAAATCAACCTAAATACCCATCAGTGACAAAATGGATAAAGAAAATGGGGTACATATATGCCATGGAATACTATGCAGCCATAAAAAAGAATGAGGTAATGTCTTTTGTGGAAACTTGAATGAAGCTGGAGGCCATCATCCTTAGCAAACTAATACAGGAACAGAAAACCAAATACCACATGTTTTTACTTATATGAGTGGGAGCTAGATGATGAGAACTTATGGACACAAGGAGGGGAACAACAGACACTGGGGCCTACTTGAGGCTGCAGGATGGGAGGAGGGAGAGGATCAGGAAAAAATAACTATTGGGTACTAGGGTGACAAAATTATCTGTAAAACAAACCCCAGCAATATAAGTTTACCTATGTAACAAACCTGCACATGTACCCCTGAACCTAAAATTAAAAAATAGAATTTTATTATGGAGTATTTTTACTGCTATTCATTTTTTAAAACATCATTGTTCTTGTCAGCAATCTTTTCTAGAACAAACATTAATTTTAGATCAATAACACTTTTAATTGACTATAAAAAGTGTGCCATGATTGACATGAGTATTCATTGTATAACTTTGTATCAAGAGAAGCCTATTTGCCTTAGGGCCTCATAAAAATTTTATATATTTCATGGATATTTCAAAGTCAGCTTATCTTTTCTAGTATTCTATCATTAGAAAAATGTTATCTTGTGTGTATTAAGCTGTTCTCCAAGAATGTAAATATCTCTGGGAGATACTAAGAGGAAACTTAGTTATTTATACCTCCTCAGTGCTATTTATTTTAATAAGCCATCTCTCCTCTCACCCCCAGCAATAACCATAGCCAAGATAATATTTTTCTTTAGGGAAGTAGATTTGATAGGAATGTGGTAACTAGGAATGGGTACTTGTAAGTTATTGAAAATTGTCCTGCAATAGCAGATTTAGGAGGGCAGCTGAGGACATTTAGAGTAAATGGAGGAATTTGGGACACATGGACACAAGAAGGGAAAAATCTTTAGGAAGATTAGAGGGTCAGCTTGTTATTCTTGACTTTACTGAACAAGTCCTTAAACCTCAGTCTTGGAGATGAAGTGAAGGACGGGTTATCTCCGTAAAGTGGGCTCATTCAAAAAGTTGAGAAGGGGAAAGGAAGCTCACCTGATTCTACCTTCCCTGTGGCATCTTCAGGGGAAACAGGTACAGCAAGTGATATGGGAGACCTTTCTTGTCTGAAACCCAACTCCAAAACAAGAACCAAGTATCCTGACCTGAGGTTCTTGTGACAATGTTCCCATCTATCCTGTTGAATGAAGGCAAAAGGACTATGAGGAATGCTGCTCTCTCCCCTGGCTTCCATTTCTAAACTATCTCTCAGCCGACTTGCCCTACTGTTGTTGCCTGAGACTACTTACAGTACCTTAACACCAAGCTCTTCCCACCAAGCTCTACCTGGACTGCTCTTTCTCCAGCGCTTTGAATGATTTGCTCCTTTTAGGTTGAAATACCATTTTTCTTTACTGTCCCATTTAGAAAATGACTTTCTGTTACTCTCTGTCTCAGTGCCTAAATGTTTTAATCACTTTAAAAGAAAGAATTCCAGGTTCTACTATGTTCCTGTTTATTCTTTGTCCCCTCTCTCACTAGAATGTGAGCTACTTAAATGAAAGGCTGTCTTGTTTACTATTGTTTCTGTAGCATCTACCACATGACTGACTTTTTAAGAGCAAACATTCAGTGCTGGGTTTGATGGGAGCTAAATGGTGTCACTCTCAGCTCTGGAAAGGGTCAGGCTACCACTGTGCTGTGTAAGGTTGAAAGCAGGATTTGTAGACTTTCTTTGATAAGGGGACTCTCATTGTAGCCTAAGGAGGAAGGGACAGGGAATGGTGGCATCTGCAGTAGATGCCAACATTTTCCTAGGGGAGGATCTTTATCTCTTCCCCTGCATTTGCACAAGCCATTTGTTGAGGCTTCTTCACTGTGTGGGCTGGTCTTTGAAAAACAGGGAAAAAAAATGTCATTTTACCAAATGTTACCTACTCATTATTTTGTCCAAAAAATTCACCCAAAACAAACAAGTAACTTGTATAGTCTGTGTAATATATGAAATTTTAAGAGTTGCTTTTTGAGGATGGTAAACCCCCTGAAGGAAGGGACTCTGTCTCATTCATCTTTATAATATAATGCCCTAGACCAAAAAAGTGATTCATCTGTCAGAAAATATTAGCTGCTCCTAAAGCAAGCCCTGCAGTGTGAAAAAGCTGTCAAGAATACTCCCAAAGCCAGAATAATAACTCAAGGGAGAGGATGTTGGTTAAGTTTAGATATAACTAATGTGACCATTCCTAAGGTGATTTCCATTTCTAGCTCACTACTTTATATACTTTGGTCACCTGACATCAGAATTGAATAATCATGGTGAACAAGTGTGAAGGGGTGATGATTTGTCTAGGCGTTCCTATACAGCACACCCAGATCTACGTGCAGCCCCTAGAGTACGTTGTGAGAAATACATGAAATGGCATACAGTGTCGTTAACTATTTTTACTGTTATATTGAGAAATATTGAGATTCAGAATGCTTTTGCAACTTGCTTACATTTACAAAGCTAGAAACTTGCTTACTCTTACAAAGCTAGAAAGTGGCAGGGATGAAATTCAAAACGAAGTTACTATATTTAATTTCCATTTTAAGATTCTTTTCCAGAAAATAATCTGGGAAACTAAATAGAATCCTGGGGCTAAGGATATTCTTTTACAACAGAAAGGCAGGAAGAGATTGACACTTAGACCAAAAACGGGCTTTCTAATAGTAGAGTCTTAGACATGGTAATAACTGCAGCAAATTTTTGGAAGGAAAATCCTTCTGTGTTTATGCAAATGGTGCTTACATGATCTTCACATGGACCAGCACTCAAGCCTCATTATTTCTTTTCAGCCACTCTTATTCTACATCTTATTTCCAGGAGTTGGTCATTTTATATTTCCAGTGCCTGGTAGTTTTTTCCAGAATAATTGCAGCATTCATAAAGCATTAGTATCCAATTTCCTGAGAGGCTGTTAAATAGCATAAGTTTGGTTCTTCCTACAAATACAAACCTTGACTGAAGCTCCAAGTTCCTTTTTATCATATGACTTCCCATGATAAACATGCCACATGTTGTTCCAACCTACACTGTTTCCTCTTTTAAAACCACAGTGACAAACTGACTACATAAATCCAGGCTGGCAACACCCATGTCACGTTATTTTATTCAGAACTCAATTCTGTCACAAAATAATACGTTGCCCAAATTGAATTTCTAAAAAGATCGGGTCACAAAGATAGAGACATACTCTTTTAAATTCAATTGTGAAAAGCATCCCTTGAAAGCCACTCCACAGTATTACCATAAGCTCAACAATGCATCACATCTTGCCATAACAATGAGATACCTTAAAATTTAAATATTTCACTCCCACATTCATTATCTCTCTCATTCCACAACTGTCTTGAGGAAGGTGTTGCCTAACCTTTGTTTATTTAAAAATGTATGGTAATTATATCTCAAAATGTACATATTGAGATATAATTAACATACAAGTTATATGTATGTAAGGTGTACAATGTGATGATTATATATATATATATTATTTAACTCATTTACAGGGTCTGAAATTTGCTCAGATAGTAGATCTGAAGTGTCTTCACTGCACACACACACAGACACACAAACGCACACAAAATTGTATCTATGGGTGGTAATAAATATGTTAATTTGGCTGTGATAATTTCACAGTAGATATCTTTATACTTATATATAATTATATATAGAAATATATTTGACTGCAATTTAAATATATAAATATGAGACTGATAATCATTTCAGGTCTATAAGTACAGTATAAATATATTTTTATATATTTCATATATGTTTTATATATAAATATATATTTATATACATATATTTATACTATAGATACAATTATATTTTATATATTATGTAAATATATAAATACATACTGTGAAATGATTATCACAGTCAAATTAACACATTTATTGCTGCCCACAGTTACTATTTTGTGTGAATATGTGTGTCTGTGTGTGTGTTTGCAGTGAAGACCTACTCTCCCAGCAAATTTCATATCCTGTAAATGAGTGTAGTAACAAAGGCGAAGCAAGCTGAAGTGATAACTAAGAACTAGGACTTAAATGAACTTAAGTAGCCTAGAGCAAAAGAGCCACTTGGTGGAGAACACTGACATTGGAATCAGACAGAGTTACTTTTAAATCATGCCTCCATTATTTTTTTAGCTGTCAGAAAATCAGCAAGTTTCTTAACAACTCAATGCTTTGGTTGAAATAGGGATAATCATTATACCTATTTTATACCTATTTTCAAAGATTATATGAGGATTCAAAAAACATTATCTACAGATATTATTGATTATAACTATTAGTTTCCCCTTCATCACTCTTTCCAGTTCATTTGATCTGCAAACAAACATAAGCATGAAGCATGTAGCAAACATTCCTGCAGTGGAATGTAGCCTCCATCCAGCTACTGGCAAGAGAGTATCTCTTTGGGTCCCAGGGTGCCTCATGCAGGTATTTTTATGGTTCCTGCAGAACACATTAACAAGAAATAGTGCTGTTTTCCTCTGAAACTACATCTCAAAGTGAGAATGGTACTCCATTCTGCCTTAAGTTTAGATCACTGTGGACACAACTTGCAGTATTGATGATTGCAAAAGTGAGGTATTAGATTCTCACTGCCTGCTAAGGAAGCTATATTCCTTAAGCATGCAAGTCCTTCTTTATAGTTCCTTTCCAAATTATTATACATTATCACCTTTCAAAGGAGTAAATCTTCAACCACAGGCAGTGTGGTCTCTGTGCTTGCTTTCCTGTGCTTGCAGAAAACAGAAACAAGGCTCCTTGATAAGGTGGCCATGAGAAGCAAGAAGTCATGATCACAGAGCTGGCAGACAGCAGGAACCAGATCAGTGCAGCATCTAGAGTAGGGTAGGACTGGAGGAGTGGGGCTTGTGGAAGATTTCTAAGGCAGCCCTGAGGGAACCATTTTTAAAGCACCAGCATCTAGGTTGGGGATGGGATGGGGTTTGAGGGCTTGAAAGGTGGGGTTAGAGGAGAAGTGTCTTAGTTGTTCAGGCTGCTGTAACAAAATACCATAAACTAGGTGGCTTATAAACAACAGAAATTCATTCCTCACAGTAGAAATAAATGGAGGCCAGAAAGTCCAGACTCAAGACACTGGCAGATTTGGTGACAGATGAGGGATCACCGTCTGGTTCATAGATAATGCCCTCTTCCTTCGTCCTCACATGGCAAAGGGATGAGGGATCTGTTCGGGGTCCCTTTTATAAGGGAACTAATCTCATTCATGAAAGTTCTTCCCTAATGACATAATCATTTCCCCAAAATCCCACCTCCTAATACCACCACCTCAGAGTTAGGATTTCCCCATGTGAATTTTGAAAGGACACGGATGTTCCCTCTATAGTATGAACTGTCAAGGCCTGAACACCCAAATGATACTTGTACAAGAGTGGGTAGCTGCCTCTTAGCCTGTGTATGGCTCCTGTCTCTCAAACAATCTCAAGTGTCTCAGGCCCACAGAGAAGTCCAAGGTTGGTAAGACTTCCAGGACCTTATGTGGACTTTTCAAAACCAGGAGGAATGTAGCAGGCTTGCCAAGGGATGAGCTGCCTTTCCACTAAGAGAGGAGAACAGTTCTTTATTCTTTTTTTCTCCCACAACAAAATGAAAGCATACCCAAGGCCGTGGAGACCTGTTCTCTAGGACACTGTGAACTTTCCCATTCCAGTTTAGGCTTAAGGGGCAGAATCTGCCACTTAAGCCATATATCTGCTTTGTGAAATTGTTTTGCATTCAAGTTTCCAGAAAATACCATATAGTACACTGTACTTTTTAAAAAGCTTCTTGTTTAAGATTTGATGAATGTAAATGTTTACATGTGAGAAAAAAATGATTTTGAAAGATAAAATTTAGAGGACAGTGTTCCTTTGTTTAATTATTTAATATTTTCTTCAATGACTTGTCAAGAATATATGTCAAATTAGGTTTAATTCCTATGCATAATTCTTTTTGTATTTAAAGTCAAAACTAAAGATAGCTAAAGCATTCTAGGATATTCAGTGTATTTAAGTTCAAGGAATCGTTTCATGTCAAATGCTGACTTTGGTGACAGTGAGGCTCTATTTATGTCAAAATAAATTTTAGAAGAACAATGCCAGATTAAAAATTTGGTCAAAGTGAACAACTCAATTAAAAATAGTCAAGGCTATCATTCTACTTTTATAAATGGTAACGCAAGATAAAGAATTGAAGTGAGGGGATCTCAAGCACTAAAACTGGACCATGATAGCTTTTCTTTCACTCTACATTGTCAACAGTGTTCTCCGTTCATCAATAATACAGTCCAACCTTTGGAAATTATTCCGAAGATAAAGACGATCGTGACAGCCTTTATTTCTAACAACAAAGTTAAAAAAACATTATTCACATGTTAATAAAGCCGTATCATTGCAGCTTAACTTGTTAACAGCAAACCCCAAATGTCTCATGTTTGTCGGTTAGTTTTTGCTAAATTACACATTTTTCCAGAATCATTATCATACACCAGCATTCAGATTCAACAAGTGTTTCCAAGACCTGGTGTGTGCTAGGAAATAAATCCAGGATGCTTACCTATTTTATCACATGTAATTCCCACCATAAATGTTTAGAATTGCTTTTATTGCCATTGTAACCCAACATAGGATTGGATTCTGGCTCTCTTACTTTGTAGTCACGTAACTTTGTACATGCCAATTAGCCTGTCTTAGACAAGGATTTGGTTTTGTTTTTCTTATTCCTCTGTGGATAAAATCCAAGGCAGACATGAACAGTAGTTCTCAACTTAGAGTGTTTTTTACCTGACGGGGAAGCATTTGGCATTGTCTGTAGATATTTTTATTGTCACAACAGGAGGGTCTACTAGTATCTAATGCACACAGTCTAAAGATGCTGCTAAACATCCCATAATGCACAGGGAAACTCCCCATAATAATGAATTATTCATCCTAAAATGTTAACAGTACCGAGGTTGAGAAACCCTGGACAAAAAAAAACTGAATTGGGTAACTAAATCATGAAAGATGAGTCTTAAATTAGCAGTAAACATGCGTTCAACTAAGTTGAAAGAATAGAAGCATTTTAAAATAGGATATTAATTTTAACTCATCTGTTCTTTGGCATTACAAAGGCTTTTATTTTTCAGTAGTAGTTAGCACAGATTTTCATTTATTCAATATTTATTATACATTGTTGTGTGCCACATAGCACCCATGAAGACATAAAAATAAACAAGGCATGGTTGCTATCCTTTGGCAGTTCAAACTCAAATGAGGGGAGGCTGACCAAAAATCCGATCATTTTTATGAAATGTGTGAGTGCTGTCATAGTCATGTAATGGAAAGGTGACGGAGCTCTGTCTGGGTCAGAGAGATTTTCAATTATGAAAATTAGAAATTTTTTTTAATATTTAGGAAGTTTGACTACAATTTTGAGATTTATAGTATGCTCATAGAATCATGGTCTACAAGATTTTTAATACGCTTTGTCATTATGTACTTTCTGATATGCTTTAAAAAAACCCAGAATTCATAAAATGAGTGAGAGATGAGTCTCTCTTTTTCTGTTGTTTGGAATGGTTTCAGAAGGAATGGTACCAGCTCCTCTTTGTACCTCTGGTAGAGTTGAGCTGTGAATACTTCTGATCCTGGGCTTTTTTTTCATTGTCAGGCTATTAAATATTGCCTCAATTTCAGAACTTGTTGTTGGTCTATTCAGGGATTCGACTTCTTCCTGGTTTAGTCTTGGGAGGGTGTATGTGTCCAGGAATGTATCCATTTCTTCTAGATTTTCTAGTTTATTTGCATGGAAGTGTTTATCGTATTCTTAGACGGTAGTTTGTATTTCTGTGGGATCAGTAGTGATGTCCCCTTTATCATTTTTTTTTTGTCTATTTGATTCTTCTCTCTTTTCTTCTTTATTAATCTGGCTAGTGGTCTATCTATTTTGTTGATCTTTTCAACAAACTAGCTCCTGGATGCATTGATTGATTTGTTTTTGAATCTCTATCTCCTTCAGTTCTGCTCTGATTTTAGTTATTTCTTGTCTTCTATTAGGTTCTGAATTTGTTTGCTCTTGCTTTTCTATTTAATTGTGATGTTAGGGTGTCAATTTTAGATCTTTCCTGCTTTCTCCTGTGGGAATTTAGTGCTATAAGATTCCCTCTAAACACTGCTTTAGCTGTGTCTCAGAGATTCTGGAATATTGTGTCTTGGTTCTCATTGGCTTCAGAGAACTTATTTATTTCTACCTTAATATCATTATCATTATTTACCCAGAAGTCATTCAGGAGCAGGTTGTTCAGTTTTCATGTAGTTGTGCACATCTGAGTGAGTTTCTTAATCCTGAGTTCTAATTTGATTGCACTGTGGTCTGAGAGACTGTTTGTTATGATTCCTGTTCTTTTGCATTTGCTGAGGAGTGTTTTTCTTCCAATTATGTGGTCAATTTAGGAATAAGTGTCATGAAGTGCTGAGAAGAATGTATATTCTGTTGATTTGGGGTGGTGAGTTCTGTAGATGTCTATTAGATCCCCTTGGTTCAGAGCTGAGTTCAAGTCCTGAATATCCTTGTTAATTTTCTGTCTCATTGATCTGTCTAATATTTACAGTGGAATGTTAAAGTCTCCCACTATTATTGTATGGTAGTCTATGTCTCTTTGTAGGTCTCTAAGAACTTGCTTTATGAATGTGGTTGCTCCTTAATTGGGTGCATATGTATTTAGAATGGTTGCCTCTTCTTCTTGCATTGATCCCTTTACCATTATGTAATGCCCTTCGTTATCTCTTTTGATCTTTGTTGGTTTAAAGTCTGTTTCATCAAAGACTAAGATTGAAACCCCTACTTATTATTTTTTATTTTTATTTTTTTGCTTTGTGTTTGCTTGGTAAATATTCCTCTATCCCTTTATTTTGAGCCTATGTGTGTCTTTGCACATGAGATGAGTCTCTTGAATACACCACACCCATGGGTCTTGACTCTTTATCCAATTTGGCAGTCTCATACCGAGAGCAAAACCTCACAGAGACACAACGAAATAAGAAAATTTCAGGCCAATATCCCCAATGAACATTGATGCAAAAATTCTCAATAGAATACTGGCAAACCAAATCCAGCAGCACATCAAAAAACTTTTCTATCACAATCAAGTCAGCTTCATCCCTGGGATGCGAGGCTGGTCCAACACATGCAAATCAATAAGAGTAATCCATCATATAAACAGAACCAATGACAAAAGCCACATGATTATCTCAATAGATGCAGAAAAGGACTTTGATAAAATTCAACAACCTTTCATGATAAAAACTCAAGAAACTAGGTATTGATAGAACGGCTATCAAAACAATAAGAGCTATTTATGACAAACACGCAGCCAATATCATATTGAATGGGCAAAAGCTGGAAGCATTCCCTTTGAAAACTAGCACAAGACAAAGATGCCCTGTCTGACCACCCCTATTCAACAGAGTATTGGAAGTTCTGGCCAGGGCAATTGGGCAAAAGAAAGAAATAAAGTGTATTCAAATAGGAAGAGAGAAAGTCAAATCATCTCTACTTGCAGATGACACAATTGTATATTTAGAAAACCCCATCTTCTCAGCCTAAAATATACTTAAGCTGATAAGCAACTTCAATAAAGTCTCAGGATACAAAAACCAATGTGCAGAGATAACAACCATTCCTGTACACTAGTAATAGACAAACAGAGAGCCAAATTATGAGTGAACTCCCATTCACAATTACTAAAAAGAGAATTAAACACCCAGGAATCCAACTTACAAGGGATGTGAAGGACCTCTTCAATGAGTACTACAAACCACCCCTCAAGGAAATAAGAGAGGACCCAAACAAATGGAAAACCATTCCATGCTCATGGAGAGGAAGAATCAATACTGTGAAAATGGGCATACTGCTCAAAGTAATTTATAGATTGAATGCTATCCCCATCAAGCTACAATTGAATTTCTTCACAGAATTAGAGAAAACTTTAAATTTCATGTAGAACCAAAAAATAGCCCATATAGCCAAGACAATCCTAAGCAAAAAGAACAAAGCTGGAGGCATCATGCTGACTTCAAACTATCCTACAAGTCCGCAGTAACCAAAACAGCATGGTACTTGTACCAAAACAGATATGTAGACCAATGAAACAGAGCAGAGGCCTCAAAAATAACACCACACATCTACAATCATCTGATCTTTTGAGAAACATGACAAAAACAAGAAATGGGGAAAGGATTCCCTATTTAATAAATGGTTTTGAGAAAATTGGCTAGCTGTATGCAGAATATTGAAACTGGACTCCTTCCTTATCCCTTATACAAAAATTAAGAAGGATTAAATACTTAAATGTAAAACCTAAAACCATAAAAACCTAGAAGAAAACCTAGGCAATATCATTCAGGATATAAGCATAGGCAAAGACTTCATGATTAAAATACCAAAAGCATTGGCAACAACAGCCAAAATTTACAAATGGGATCTAACTAAACTGAAGAGCTTCTGCATAGCAAAATAAACTATCATGAGAGTGAACAGGCAACCTACAGAGTGGGAGAACATTTTTGCAATCTATCCATTTGACAAAGGGCTAATATCCAGAATCTACAAAGAACTTAAACAAATATACAAGAAAAAAACAAATAACCCCATCAAAAAGTGAGTGAAGGATATGAACAGACATTTCTCAAAAGACGATATTAATGCAGCCAACAAACATATGAAAGAAAGCTCATTATCACTGGTCATTAGAGAAATGCAAATCAAGACCATAGTGAGATACCATCTTACACAGTTAGAATGGCGATCATTGAAAAGTCAGGAAACAACAGATGCTGAAGAGGATGTGGAAAAATAGGAGTGGTTTACACTGTTGGTACGAGTGTAAATTAGTTTAACTATTGTGGAAGACAGTGTGGCAATTCTTCAAGGATCTAGAAATAGAAATACCATCTGGCCCAGCCATTCATTACTGGGTGTATACCCAAAGGATTATAAATTATTCTACTATAAAGACCCATGTACATGTATGTTTATTGCAGGACTGTTCACGATAGCAAAGACTTGGAACCAACCCAAATGCCCATCACTGACAGACTGGATAAAGAAATGTGGCATATATACGCCATGGAATGCTATGCAGTCATAAAAAATGATGAGTTCATGTCCTTTGCAGGGATATGGATAAAGCTGGAAACCAGCATTCTCAGCAAACTAACAGAGGAACAGAAAACCAAATACTGCATATTCTCACTCATAAGTGGTAGTTGAACAATGAGAACACATGGACACAGGAAGGAGAACATCACATACCAGGGCCTTTTGAGGGGTGTAGGAGTAGGGGAGGGATAGCATTAGGAGAAATACCTAATGTAGATGACAGATTGATGGTTGCAGCAAACAACCATGCCATGTGTATACCTAGGTAACAAACCTGCATGTTCTGTGCATGTACCCCAGAACTTAAAGTATAATAAAAAAAAGAAAAAAGTTCATTTTTCAAAACCTAAAATAAAAAATAGGTGATTTCTATGTTTAAAAAATCCCAGAATTAATTTCAAATTCATTTATATGGGCTTATGCTTTTACCAAGCATGAACAAAGTAAAAGATATTTTCTATAGTCTTTGTGAAGGAAGTCACACATCTGAGTTAATTTTTCTGAGGAAAATGGCCACCCCAATGTCATTCACATAATGTGCATTCTTAGAACTTTACTAATGCATCTACCATAGTCTTTTTGATTGTAAATCAAGAGTCATGGTGAGTTTATTTAAATCTCTTTATTTCTCTATCAATTTTTTCATGTAGACAATTTATGTAACCTTTCTGTCTAAATAGCAACACTCAGGAGGTAAATCAATATTTCCTCAGTGTCATTTGGAAATAAATATGTGTTGAGTAAACTGATGGACAGTTCACAGAATACCTATAACTTGGGCAATATACTATGCTAGGTCCTGGGGCTACAAAGACAATTGAAGGTGAGAGACAAGTGAGTAAATAAATATGATCATTTTGCTGTGTGTTGTTCCCATCCCTTTCCTCTGTCTACTGAATTATCAATCACATTGATTCTGCTCACTACATTTTCAATCTGTGCACATCTCTCAGTTAAGCCACCAGTCAAATCCACCAACATCCTTCTTTGGTGTCTTGTAATAGCCCTTTAACTGGTCTCCCGACATTCTCTCTGGCTACAGAATAAGGCATGGCATGGGTGGAGGATAGGAGGGATTTTTTTTTTTGAGTTGGACTTTCACTCTCATTGCCCAGATGAAGTACAAAGGCGCGATCTCGGCTCACTGCAACCTCCGCCCCCACAGATGATTCAAGAGATTCTTCTGCCTCAGCCTTCTGAATAGTGGGGATTACAGGTGCCCGACACCAGCTCAGCTAAGTTTTGTATTTTTTGTACAGATGCAGTTTCACCATGTTGGCCAAACTGGTCTCAAACTGCTGACTTAAGGTGATCCACCTGCCTCAGCCTTCCACAGTGCTGAGATAACAGGTGTGAGCCACCTTACCTCACCAGGAGTGATCTCTTACAATTCAATTCTGATCTCTTCACTCCTCTGTTTAAATATTTTAATGGCTCTATTGGTCTTTTATAAGGAATTAACTTAGAAAACCAAAACATATCTGTAGCCTTACAAGAAATAAAAAAAGTTCATTTTAATGGCTATGTTGGTCTTTCATGAGGAATTAACTCTTAGAAAAACAAAACAGATCTGTGGTCTTACAGGAAATAAAAAAGTATCAAAATGACCTAACAAACAATAGATATTTTGTATTTCTTTAGGAGTCCATTCATCTCATTGAGTTATTCAGACCTTTTTGCATATTCTGTAAGTTACTCTTACTAATTCCTGATAAGGCCCACTTTATTTTTTACCATTCATTTTTTTGTCTTTTTCTTTTTTCCATAATTAGATTAGCTAGCATCTTATCTATTTTGTGTACTTTTAAGACACATCAAATATGTATTAGTGATTCCAGTTTTTTTCTTTTGTAACAGTTTCTAATTTTTTATCATTATTTCCTTTTTTATAACTTAGACCATTTTGCTGTTTGTTTGTCTTCTTGAGTTAAATACATTACTAAAAATTATATAAACATTCAAATTCAAGCTATGAATTTCTTCGGTCATTGATTTAGTCATATTTAGATTTTTTAGATTTTTTATAGTAAATTCAATATTAGTATCTTTTAGACATTCTTATCTTTGAGGATACCAGAATTTAGGAGATTTTTTTCAAATTTGAAGTAATGAGGTTTTTTTTGTTTTTGTTTTTTTTCTTTGGAATTATTTTCTGATTATTTTGCATTTTGGTCAGATAATTTCTAATTTGGTAAATTTATTGAGGTTTTGGCGACTTAAACTTTGGTTGGTTTTTATAAACTGTTCCATGAGCATTTAACCATCAATCTCATGAAAAGGAGGTCTATTCTGTTAAAAGACTTTAAGTCATTGTGATACAGAGTAGATGTAGTAGTTGTGAGGTTATAAGAGGAACAAAAAGATGATTGATATCTTAGAAATAGATTCAGAACTTAAAATCTCTAAGTAGAACAATTTCAGACAAGATCAAGTTCTAATGTATAACCATACAGGTGGTTAGTGGTGGATAAAATGATGAGAAGCCTAATGTATAAACCTCAAGCAATAATGGAATTAAGCCATGAAAGCATTATTGAGAATTAGAAAGATGCTGCTACAAGTTCTAACCTTCTCTTATGTAAAATGCAAGAGAATAAGCAGCCCTCATAGAAGATACCTTCAAAAGAAGTTGTATCTTCTAGAACAGCTATCATTTGGTTAGGTCTAGGGAAAGTTCTTGAAAAGGGGATACTATAATAGGACTGGCCCTATATCCCCATATGGTCAGAACAGAACCAGTTCAAGGTCTGTTGCCTGGCTTAAGTGTTAGTGTTTACTTCACTCTCTAAACTGTCTTAGTTTGGAAGATAAATTATATGGTCACCCTAGAAAAAAAAAGAGATAATATTTTTGATATCCATGCAAAATTGTAAAGAGTTCCATGTAAATATTGGGAAGAGGAAAGAGATGATGAAAGTAATGATAAAGGGATAACAAAGCACAGAATGGTTTGGAAACAAGAATTTTCTTTGTCTCTGACTTTAAAGAAAAATTAAAGCCAGCTAATGGTAACTCCTAATATACTCTCCCACAGACTCACATAGTCATGGAGTCCATGCAGTAATCTTTATTATTTTTTTTGTCTGTTAAATAAGACATATTGTCTTCCTGCCTAAGGATAAACTCTGTCTATACTCTTGCACATCCTTTCATTTCTGTAGGTAACTTACTTTCCTCCTTTACCAGTACCTTGCCTCTTTCAACTTACGGTCCATTTAATCATACTTATATATCCCTCCTATCCTAAGAATAATAAATTGTCTCCAAAATAATAAACTTCCAGCTGCTATAATGTGTTTTTCTGTATCTATTATCACTTCTTCACCTTTCATTCATGCTCAAGCCCTCTATAATCTGGCCTCAGCTCCTCAACTTCATTGAAACTGCTTTTCAAGTTCACCAGTGATATTCAAAGTCACTTTTCCATTCAAATATTTCCTTAACTTTATGCGCTAACCACCCCTTTTCCCATCCTGAAACTGGTATGGACAGGAGGCAGGGAAATAATAGGCAGAAAAGGGTGGGGTGCCTGGCAGAGCCCCACCCTCAAGCCTGGATCCATGGCCCAAAGTAAGAACATACATTCCTCTGCTCAAATGTTGTTTTTTGGCCTGCCCCACTGTCCATCTTGTACCCCCCAAAAACCTGAGGTTCCACTGGCAGAAGGAGAGCAAAGTGGCTCAGCAGAGAAAGAGAGAAGCAGCAGCCAGATGTCAGAGAATAGCAGCTTGACTTGAGAGAGACAGCTTAATGGTAGGACTTTGGAGAAGTGTTAAGCCAGGGATGTCCAAACTCCAGGGGAAGACCACCCTCCCACTCCATCCCCTTTTCAGCTCCCCATCCCACTGAGAGCCACTTCCACTGCTCAATAAATTCCTCCACATTCACTACCCTTCAATTCACTTGTGCAACCTGTTTCTTCCTGGATGCCGGACAACAACTTGGGTACCAAGAGGGTAGTTGCAAAAAGCTGTTATCCTAACCCTCCACCGAGCTGTTTAACACTTAAGCCATCTGTGGATTGCAAGGCTAAAAAGCACACTGTAACACATGTTCTCTGGGGCTCCAGGGGTCATGGGTACCCTCCTAGATGCTGCCGTGGGGCCACACACAGTTCTACTCCTGCCGGTGCCCAGAAGCACCTATCCCAGCACCTGCACCTGCTCACCTGTGTGCTCCCCCTCCTGTGAGGGGCTAATAGCTGTGGGCTGAGTAAACAAGCCAACCTTTTCGAGGAGTCAAGGGGACTATTCCATCTCAAAACCATCTCTTCTTTTGATAACAACACATTCCCTAATGTTCTTAGCTCACTTTCAACTCTGTTTGAATTCTATTTTGGGCTTCATTTTTACCATTCACCCTTTCAGTGGTGGTATTTATTAGGTTCTGTCCAAGTACCTCTTATTTTCTCACTCTTCTTGATAATTCTTATCCATTCCTTTCATTTTTTTATTTTTTATTTTTTTTTTTTGCTATTTTGTGTTAGCTAAGGTCTCTAAAGTCTTTCTCTCCCACCCAAATTCTGCTCTTGCCTCCTGAAGTTCAGATCAGTATATGCAGCTGCTTACTAAACATCTACAGTTGACTCTTCCACAAATACCACAAATCAGCCTATTTACAGTTCAAATCGTATATTGTGCTCAAACATGCTATTCTTCCATGGTCCTCATCTAGTTTGATAGTTCTCAGTTGCTCAAGCTGGAATTATGGGTATTATTGTGACCACTCTCCCTTCCCTCTGTTCCAACATGTACCTAACCCCAAAGGATTTTTCCTACTTTTATGTCATAATTTATCTACTTGTCTCCATTTACATAGCACTACTCCACCTTCTAACTGGTCTGCCTCCTTCTGTCTTAATTTCCAAACTCTTCCCCTACCTGCCAAGTATACACACAGAGACACACTCACCTACAACCCGTACTCCATATTGTACCAAGCAATCTAAGAAGTGAATATAATCAGAGCACTCTCTTTCTCAAAAAAAAAAAAAAATTCCAATGTCTTCTCATTGCCTTGAGGAAAACTTCAAATTATTATAACTAGATTCCTGCAGTATCTCCATTTGGTAGCATATAACCCTGAAATTTTGTTTTGTTTTGTTTTCTTCTCCATTCAGTCCTGATGGTCAATACTGGTTCTCCTTTCCTTGCTTAGAAGCAGGGTCCTTCATGACATTTTGGGCAGATTCCTTAACACTTGAGTAATTTTTGTCTATTAAAATTTCATTAAGTTTAAAAGACTTTCTCTTCAAAGTTCTACCTTCTAGGCTATGCCAGGACAGGGAAGGGGGTGGGTAGGCAGCGTCTGTCTCCCCCTAAACTGTGCTGGTGGTTCTTGCAGTCCTTTCTCTGTTCGTTGTTGCTTCTCTGGCCAATGATGACTGACCCTCTAAGCTCTTGGTTTGTCTGGCACTCAAATGCTCGTTCTTCTGTTTGGATTGGGGGAAACATGTGCATTCTTTAGAGGGTCTTCTTAGGTGGAGAGGTGCAGGCATTATTGCCGTACCCTGATGTGAGAGAGCCAGTTTCCCACTGACCTCTTCCAACTCTCTTCAGCTCCCACTTCAAGTGATTTCTACTCAGGAACTCCTTCCTACTGGATTTTCTTGCCAGACAGCCTACTTCATGAGTGGGATACTTGAAAGAAGGCTGGGCAATGTACAAATTATTGCCATATAAAATAGTTGGGTACAGGGCACTCTGCCATCGCCTCTTTCTCTGATAGCTTCCTCCAATTCATTCTGTCCTATTTGGGTAGGAGCAGGGGCTTATACAGATGACTAGCTAGGGGCTATACATTATTACTCTATCTTCAAATCACCTGAGTAACTTTATTCAACTTTCAAGTATAATTTGTTATGTCCCTTTTTCCACGCTATCATTCTGAAATTCTGTACTTCTCCATTGTAGCCCATTTAACTACATCAGTTACATAGATAATCTTCAGAGAGATCTCTTTCACTGAGAGCAGTCAGAGGCACAGAGGTGGCCTGATTCCTCTTACATTTTACTTCCTGATTTCAAGGGAGTCAGCTCTGTTCTCTGGCTCCCGCCTTCTCCCCTTTTTACCTGAAGCTCTATGACATCAACGCCTACTTTTCACAGACATTCCAACTTAATCATTTTTTTCTAGTCAACACTTTGAAAAATAAAAACTAATTACCCTTTTCAGGGTATGAGGGGAGCCAAAAGTTGTAGAACACAAAATTCTAAGTACCCTTTTGGGACAGGGAAAGAAAAGCACCCCTCATTTTTATAATAAAGTTATAGTTGACTAAAAAAATACATAATTAATATATTAATTAGAAATTTATTACACACTACTTTTTTCTTTTTAGTTGACACATAATAGTTATACATATTTATGAGCTATAGAGCGGTATTTCGATACCTGTATACAATTTGTAATGATTAAATTAAGGTGATTAGCATCAATGTATAATTAATTTTAATTTCTTTGTGTTGGGAACATTCAAAATCCTCATTTCTACCTTCATGAATGTATGCAATAAGTTGCTTACTATATTCATCCAGAAAATATTTGTTAACCAGGCATCTGACAAAGGTCTAATATCCAGCATCTAAAAGGAAATTAAATAAATTTACAAGAGAAAAACAACCCAATAAAAAATGGGCATAGGACATGAACAGCACTTTTCAAAAGAAGATATACATGTGCCCAAAAAGCACATGAAAAAAAGCTCAATACACTGATCATTGGAGAAATGCAAATCAAACCACAATTAGATACCATCTCACACTAGTCAAAATTGTTATTATTAAAAAGTCAAAAATAATAGATGTTATCTATGGAGAAAAAGGAACACTTCTCCACTGTTTGTAGGAGTGTAAATTAGTTCAATCATGTGGAAAGCAGTATGGAAATTTCTCAATGAACTAAAAATAGAATTACCGTTTGACCCAGCAATCCCATTACTGGGAATATACTCAGAGGAATATAAATCATTCTGCCACAAAGACACATGCTCATGAATGTTCATTGCAACATCAATCACAATAGCGAAGACATGAATTCAACCTAAGTGCTCATGAATGACAGGATAAATAAAGCGTGGCACATATATACCATAGAATACTATGTAACCATAATAATGAGATTATGTCTTTTTCAGAAACATGGATAGAACTGGAGGCCATTATCCTTAGTTAACTAACACATCAACAGAAAACCAGTTACCATATGTTCTCACTTATAAGTGGCAGCTATATCATGATAACTCATGAACAACACGAAGAAAAGAAAAACAGATACTAAAGTCTACTTAAACCTGGAGGATGGGAGGAGGGAGAGGAGCAGAAAAAAGAAAAACTACTGGGTACTGGGTAATACGTGGGCAATGAAATAATCTGTATAACACACAACCATGACACACGTTTATCGATATAACCTTTTCATGTAACCCTGAACCTAAAATAAAAGTTCTTTAAAAAACTATATTCAGCCTACAGTGCTATAGAGCACTAGAACTTAGTCCTTCTACTCAGCTATAATTTTATATCGGTTAACTAACCTCTCCCTAACTTACTCTTCCTCCTACACTTCCCAGCGACTAATAATGACACTTCTACTTTCTACTTCCACAAGCTCAACTTTTCTTAACTGCCACATGTGAATGAGAACATGCAATATTTATCCACCTGCGCTTAATTTCACTTCACATAATGTCCTCCAGGCTCATCCATGTTGCCATAAATGACATGATTTTATTCTTTTTAATGGCTGAATAGGATTCCATCGTGTGCATGCACACACACACACACACACACACACACACACTTTCATTATCTGTTCATCTATTGATGGACATTTAAGTTGATTTCATTTCTTGGCTATTGTGAATAGTGCTGTACTAGACTTAGGGGTACAGATATCTCTTCAGTATACTGATGTCCTTTCCTTTGGATATATACCCAATAGTGCAATTGCTCAATTGTATGTTCTATTTTTAGTTTTTTGAGAAAACTTCATACTGTTTTCTGTAAGGGCTGAACTATTTTACATTCCCACCAACAGTGTATAAGAGTTCCCTTTACTCTATATTCTCATCAGCATTTATTTTTATCTTTTTAGTAATAGCCATTCTTAGTGGGGTGAGATGATATTTCATTGTGGTTTTGATTTGTATTTTCCTAATTATTAGTGATGCTGAGCACTTTTTCATATACTTCTTGGACATTGCATATCTTTTTTTTGAAAAATATTCAGACCCTTTGCTCATTCTTTAATTGGATTATTGTTTTCTTCCTATTGTTTCTCTGTATATTCTGTATATTAGTCTCTTGTCAAGTAAGTAGTTTGCAAATATTTTCTTACATTCTATAGATTGTCTCTTCACTCTGTTGATTATTTTCTTTGCTGTGCAGAAGCTTTTTTTTAGTATCATATAGTCTTATTTCTCTATTTTTGTTGCCCTGTAGTTCTCTTACCCATAAAGTTTTTGCTAAAACCAATATTGTCTTAGTCCTTTTGTGTTGCTATAAAGGAATACCTGAAGTTGGGTAAATTAAAAAGAAAAGAAGTTTGTTTGTCTGTGGGTCTCCAGATTGTACAAGCATGGCACCAGCATCTGCTTCTGGTGAGGGATTCAGGCTACTTCCACTCATGGCAGGAGGTGAAAGAAAGCTGGTGTATAAAGGTCACATGGCAAGAGAAGAAGCAAGAGAGAGACAGGTAGAAGTTCCAAGCTCTTTTTAACAACCAGGTTGCGCAGAAATTATTACAGCAAGAACTCACTCATTTCAAGGATGACAAGTCATTCATGAGGAATCCTCTTTCCTAACCTGAATGCCTCCTGCTAGGTGCCACTTCCAACATTGGGGATCAAATTTCAACAAGAGGTTTGGAGGGTGGAAAACACAAAGTTTAGAAAATGTCCTGAAAATTTTCTCCTATGTTATCTTCTAATGGTTTCAGAGTTTGGGGTCTTACATTTAAATCATTAATCCCTTTTGAGTTAGTTTTTGTATACATTGAAAGATAGATAGTCTAGATTCAGTCTTCTGCATACAGACAACAAGTTTCCCAACACCATTTATTGAAGAGACTTTCCCTAGTGCATGTTTTTGATGAACATTTATTGAAGAGTCCTTTCCCCATTACATGTTGGCAATGCCTTTGTGGAAAATCAGTTGCCTGTAAATATTTGGGTTTATATATTAGTTCTGTATTCTTTTCTATGAGTCTATGTGTCTGGTTTTATGCCAGAATCATACCGATCAGGTTACTATAGCTTTGGAATATATTGGAATATATTTTGAAGTAAGGCCTCCAGGCCAGGCATGGTGGTTCATGCCTATAATTCCAGCACTTAGGGAGGCCAAGGCAGGTGGATCAGGAGGTCAGGAGATCAAGACCATCCTGGCAAACATGGTGAAACCCTGTCTTTACTAAATTAAAAAAATTAGCTGGGCACGATAGTACATGCCTATAGTCCTACCTACTCAAGAGGCTGAGGCAGGGGAATCACTTGTACCCAGGAGGCAGAGGTTGCAGTGAGCCAAGATTGTGCCACTGCACTCCAGCCTGGCAACAGAGCAAGACTCCATCAAAAAGGGGAACAAGAAGGCTCAGAGCACCCCTCTTCCCTCACCACCACCTGCAGGCTCCTCAGCGATACACTTCCTCCAGCGATGGACCTTTCAGAAAAGAAACGTGCTGCTCCTGCGTTTCTACCCACTCTTCCTCTGCAAGAAGTGCCTAGAGAGCTCCAAGTGTTGAAAGGCAAGTGTCCTGTGGAGGTTTCCTCTGGACTCCTGGCTGCTTTTCAAAACATATATGAAAAGGCTGTAATATATTTAACTTTGAATAGTTAGCTAAACATCCCAGAATTTGGATTATCAGAGGGGATGACTCACTGGCTGCTCTGAAGTGCTTGGTCCACAATGAGCCATTTTCTATATTCGGTGAGTGCACATGCTGGACCGGCTGTTTCCATGAACCAAGCTGACAGTCTAAGAGCAAAAGGCATGGGTCCCTGTCTACCTGTTGAAACCCTCTTACAAAGACCACTGGGAAACAATGCTCCCTCTTTCATGGCATGTTTATTAATGCTCAAAATAACGTTCCTTCTTTTACGACATAAGGGAGCATTGTTTTGACAGATGCAGTGGTGGCTCAAAATGGGGAAGTTAATGGGTTTTTGTGATAGAATGGTGGCAGGGTAGAAATTTGTAAGCGAAGTCTGGACTGGGGTTGGTCAGAATTTGTAAACAATATGAACTTCTGGAATAGTCAGAGGTCTTGTCTCTAGAGCCTGAGTTCAGAGTCACTGCTGAACTCTTTTTCCCGTGGTCTTGGCACTGAGACTCTGTGCATACAACACAACAACGTGCTGGTCTTAAAGTAGTTTGACCTTTGCTGGTGTTGCAAGGTATGGCTTGATACAATTGATCTATTTTGCAGGTCATAGTACAGTTTTGCAGTTTGTAGTTTCAGTTGTATTTCTTATTTTTGTGGAAAGGAGAATTAATCTCCAAAGAGATACCTCTCCTTTTATTTAGTCCAGGAACAAATTCCTAATGGAAGCAAGAATGAACACTTGTTTCCACCGGGAGTCTCCCTTTCTCTGCCTCCTCACACTCCACCAAAGAACGTCTCAATCTTCTTGCTGAGTCAGGGATCTTCAACAATCTGGTCTCCACCGCTCACCACGCCCGATCATCACTCGCCACCTCCATGAACATAACCCAACCTCCATCACCATCACCCACCATCACCCCGCCCACTTCCATGGCCCACCCTTTCACCACCCCACCACTCCCAACCAGTACCACTTATTAAACAAGCACGGCGTGCCAGAAACTGTGAAAAAAAAAAGGCAAAAAAAGGGGGGGAACAAAAAATCCTTGCACAACCCATTTCCATAAAATGTTTTCCCTATGTTTGCTTCTTGTAATTTCATTTAAGTGTTTAATCCATTCTGAGTTGATTTTTTTTTATATGGCAAGAGGCAGGGATCTAGTCTCTTTCTTCTCCATATGCGTATGTAATTTTTCCAGCACCATTTATTGGAAATGCTGTCCTTCCCCAGTGTGTTTTTGGCATCTTTGTCAAAAATATGTTGGCTGTAGGTGCAAGAATTTGTTTCTGAGATCTCCATTTTGTTTCATTGATCAACATGTCTTTTTTTTTTTTTTTTTAATAAGTTCCATGGTCTTTTGTTAACTGTAGCTTTGTAGTATATGTTGAAATCACGTAGTGTGGTTCCTTCAGTTCTGTTCATTTTGCTCTTGATTGATTTGGCTGTTTTAGGTCTTTTATAATTCCATATGAATATTAGAATGCTTTTTATTTCTGTGAACAATGTCATTAGAATATTTGTAGGTATTGCATTAAATCTGTAGATACCATTGGATAGTATGGCCATTTTTACAATATTAATTCTTCCAATTCATGAACATGGGACGTCTTTTTACTTGTTTGTGTCTTCCTCAGTTACTTTCATCAGTGTTTTGTACTTTTCCATGCAGAGTTATTTCAATTCCTTGATTTAGTTTTTTTCTTTTTTTTTTTTTTTTTTTTTTTTAAGAATGAACATT
>NW_016107497.1:3918491-3997434 GCF_001604975.1 Cebus imitator
CCCCTATTTCCCCCCAACTGACCCCAAAATGTGATTTAGTTTTTTTCTAGGTACCTTTAATTTTGTAAGTTACTTTAAATGAAATTTTTTTTTTCTGATAGTTTGCTATTTGCATATAAAAACACGACTGATTTTTACATATTGATTTTGTATCCTGCAACTTCACTGAATTCATTTATTAGTTCTAACACGTTGGGTTTTTTTTGGGGGGGGCAGTTTTAGGGTTTTCTATATATACAACAATATCATCTAAAAACAGGGACATTTTGACTTCCTCCTTTTCAATTTGGAACCCTTTTCTTTTTTCTTTCTCTGATTGCTCTAGTTAGGACTTCCAGTACTATACTGAATACAGTGGTGAAGTGGGCACACTGTCTTGCTCCTGATCTTAGAGGTAAAGCTCTTAGCCTTTTCCTGTTTAATATGTTAGCTGTGAGTTTGTCATATATGGCCTTTATTCTATCGAGGCACATACTTTCTATATCTAATTTGTTGAGCATTCTTGTCATGAAGGAATGTTGAATTTTGTCAAATGCTTTTTCTACATCTATTGAAATGAACATGTGGGTTTTTTTCTCTCTTTTGGTTAATGAGGTGTATCACATTTATTTGTTTGCATATGTGGGACCATTCTTGTATACTTGGGGTAGATCCCACTGGCTAGTATCTTAAGAATGTTTCCATCTATGTTCATCAGGGATATTGGTTTGTATGTTTTTGTTGTTGTTGTTGTGTTATGGTTTGGCTTTGAAATCAGGGTAATGCTAGTTTCATAAAATGAGTTTGGAAGGATTTCTTCCTCTTCACTTTTCAAATGTTTGTTAAAATTCATCAGTAAAGCCATCATGACTTGGGCTTTTTTTGATAAAAATACTTCAAGTCACCGATTCAGTTTCTTCACTAGCTATTGGACTTTTTGGATTTTCTATTTCTTCATAATTTAATCTTTGTAGGTTGTATGTGTCCATTTCTTCTATGTTCTCAAATTTGTTGGTGTTTAATTTTTCATTAGAGTCTCATGATTTTCTGTATTTCTGTGATATCAGTTTTAATGTTTCCTTTTTCATATGTAATTTTATTTGGGTTTTCTCCCTTTTATTTCTTGGTTACTCTAGCTGAAGGTTTGTCAGTTTTGATTATATTTTCAAATAACCAGCTCTTAGTTTTGTTGATACTTTGCATTTTTTTAGTGTCTAATTTGTTTGTTTTTTCACTGAGCTTTATTATTTCCTTTCTTCTACCAATTTTAGAAAAGTTTATTCTTGTTTTTTTAGTTCCTTGAGGTGGATTGTTAGGTTGTTTATTAGCTATCTTTCTCATTTATTATGTATGGATTTACTGCTGTGAACTTTTCACTTAGAACTGCTTTTGTTGTGTTTCATGGTTTTGGTATGATTTGTTTTCATTCTTGTTTGTCTCACGCAATTTTAATATTTCCCTTTTAATTTCTTCATTGATTTATTAGTTTTTTAGAGGCATGTTGTTTAATCTCCATGAATTGTTATGGTTTCTGAGGTTTTTCTTTTATTTCTAATTTTATACCATTGTGTTCCAAAGAGATACTTGATATGATATTTATCTTTTTAAAGTTGTTAATACTTGTTTTGTGGCCTAACATAATCGTTCCTAGACAGTGCTCCATGTGCAGTTGAGAAGAATGTATGCTCTGCAGCTGTTGCACAGAATGTTCTGTAAATGTCTGTGAGGACCATTTGGTCTATGGTGTAACCAAGGTTGATGTTTCTTTTTTTCCTTTTTTTTTTTGAGATGGAGTCTCTGTTGCTCAGGCTGGAGCACAGTTGTGAGATCTCGCCTCACTGCAACCTCTGCCTCCCAGGTTCAAGCAATTCTCCTGCCTCAGCCTCCCAAGAATCTGGGACTACAGGCACATACCACCATGCCCAGCTAATTTTTGTATTTTTAGTAGAGATGGGGTTTCAGCATATTAGTCAGGCTGGTCTTGAACTCCTTACCTTAGGTGATCAACTCACCTCAGCCTCCCAGAGTGCTGGGATTACAAGCATAAGCCACCGTACCCAGCCAGAAGTTTGGTGTTTCTTTGTTGTTTTTTTTCTAAATGATCTATCCATTATTGAAAGTGGGGCATTGTAGTTCCCTACTATTATTATATTGCAGTCTCTCTATCTCTCGCCTTAGATCTAATAAAAATTGCTTTACATATTTGGATACTCTGGTGTTGAGTGCATATTTAAAATTGTTATATCCTCTTGTTGTATTGATCTCTATCACTGTATAATGACCTTCTTTACCTCTTTTTGCCATTTTTGATATAAAGTCTAATTTATATGGTATAAGTATGGCTCTTCCTGCTTGCTTTCAGTGTTTGTTTGCATGGACTTTTTTTTTTTTTTAATCTCTTTACTTTCAGTGCATATTTGTCTTTAACAATGAAATGAGTCTTCTGTAGATAACATATTGTCAGGTCTTGTTTTTCTAATTTTTTAAAAACCTCAGTGACTTTGTCTTTTAATTGGAGAATTCAATCCGTTACATTCTAGATAATTATTGATAGGTAAGGACTTACTACTGCTATTTTGTTACTCACATTCTAGTCATTTTGTAGATTATTTCTTTCCTTCCTCTCTTGCTGTTTTCTTTTGTGGTTATGTGATTTTCTTCAGCAGTGTGTTTTGATTCCTTGCTTTTTATTTTTAGTGTATCCATTATAGGTTTGTGCTTTGTGGTTACCGTGAGGCTTACAAAAGACATCTTACAATTATAACCAGTTATTTTTACCTGCAACTTAACTTTGGTCATGTCAAAAAAGAAATAATCAAAATAAAACTCAATGATTTAAATTCATTTCTTCCCCCTCCAAAATTTTGAATTTTTGGTGTGACAATTTGCATATTTTTATATGGCCTATCCCTTAACAAACTTTTGTAGTTACAATTATTTTTAATCATTTTGTGTTTTATTCTTCATATTAAGGATATAAGTGGTTTATGTGTCATAATTACCATATTACTATTTCCAAGTTTGTCTGTATACTTAATTTTACCAATGAGTTTTAACCTTTCAGTTATTTTCTTGTTATATGTCTTCCTTCAGTTTGAATAATGCCCTTTTGAATTTCTTACAATACAGGTCTGGTGGTAATGAATTCCGTCTGCTTTTGTTTGTCTAAGAAAGTCTTCATCCTTCATTTCTTAAGAATAATTTTGCCAGATACAGTATTCATGGGTGGTATTTTTTTTTTCCTTCAGCACTCAGAATATATTATCTTACCCTCGCTTGGCTTGTAAGGTTTCCACTCAGAAGTCTACTGCCAGGGTAGACTGGGTGACCTTTATAAGTCATTTGCTGCTTTTCTCATGCTGCTTTCAGAATCCTGTCTTTGTCACTGACCTTTGATAATTTAGTTATGTCTCGGGATCATCATATTTGTGTTGAATCTATTTGGTGATATTGAACCTTCCTGCACTTGAATATTTATATATTTCTCCATATTTGGAACATTTTCTGTTATTATTTACATAAATAGGTTCCTATCTCCTTGTCATTTTCAAGTATCTTTTGAACTTCAGTGACCCTTATATTTGCTCTTTTGATGTTGGCCCTTAGAACCTGTAAGTTTTGTTTGTTTCTTTCCATTCTTTTTTAATTTTTTCTCTTCTATTTATTTTCAACTAGTTTATCTTTGAGCTTGCTGATTATTCTTTCTCCTTGATCAATTTTGTCATCAAGACCTTCCAACAATAAAAAAAAAAATTAAAAAAAAGACCTTCTATTGTATTTTTGAGTTCATTTATCACATTTTTCAGCTTTAGGCTGTTTGATATTTTAAATTTTTTCAATGACTTTGTTAAACTTATCTGATAAATGTCTGAATTGCTTTTCTGTGTTTTTCTAGCATTCACTGAGTTTCCTCAAAACTACTATTTTAAATTCTTAATCTGAGAGATTACACATTGCCATCTTATTAGCGTCAATCATTGGCTTCTTATTTTGCCTGTTTGCTCTTACTTATTTTAGATGTATGTCTATGTCTTTGTACTGAAGTATTAGGTATTTATTCCAGGTTTCTCTGTCTGTCTGGGTTTGTTTTGATCTTCCTAGAGTATATATGTCTAGGCAGACTGACTGTTAAAGTCCCTCATCTCAAGATTGTTGACTCCTTTTCAGCACTAGCTGGTGCCCTAAGCTAATGTTTGCTGTAGCTTTTGCACAGGTTCTGAGTTTTGCATAGTGCTAATTTTGGATGGGCCTGTGGGTGGGATGTAAAGTGGAAGCGTGGCTGTCTGGGAAGGCTGGCTGAAGGTATGTATACCAAGGACTCATGGAGAATGCCTCCTATACAGCATGACGCTACTGAATAGCTTTTCTAATTTATGCCTCCCTAGGCAGAAATGAAGAGCAGCCACCAAATGTTGCATGCTGACTGCTGCTAGCCTCACCTCCACCTTTTGTCTCTAGCTAACCTAAGGAATTTTTACCCTACAGACACTTGTAATGATTCCCATGGGCTAAGGCAGGGATGTTTTTCCTTCTAAGGAACCCAGAATGGTGGAGAAGCCAGATGTCTGCCTTGATCTCGGTTTTTTTAGTGTGGAGGTTACATTTTTTGAGTGAAGTCCAGGGGCAGTTTTCCATGTGGTGCCTGGCAGCTTGGTGGAGGGGCATCAAGGTTAAAAAAGTCCATTTCCTCTACCTTTTGTCCCTGGTTTTTCACTTCTCTGAGGCTCTAGGGATTGTCACAGCCTCAATTTTAAGTTTTTGGATGTTATAGGTGATAATCTTGGCACTGGATGGTTGTTTTTGCTTTCTCTGAGGAAGAGTCAAGCCAGATTGCTCCTACTCTGCTATTTTGATACTATCAGTGAATCCATATTAAATTTTCACTGAATCATCTGCTGGAGGTGATTAGAGAAGAAACTTCACCGTCTGACATGTTAATGAAAGGCAGCTAAGTGGTTGCAAAGGTCACATGGCATATTCAACAAATCAGCAGCTATTACTAGGAAAGAAGGAGGGCAATAGCAGTCTCTTAGGGTTTCTTTTTCTCTTTGAGTTCAGCACAGTCTTGCAGAGAAGCAACCTTCCTCTTATATTTCTTGAATTGTGTGGTTATTGTTATTCTTTTTCATCTTCTGGCTGCTCCTTTATTTTTGGGTTTTTATTTTGACATAAAAGAGGCACTGCTACACCCATCAGTTTTTGTGTTCTTCTTTCTCCACTTTATTCTACATTCTTCTTTTGCCTGTTGGCTTTCATTCGTCTTTCATTTGGAGAGCATTGGCAGGAATCAGCCAGAGGGATAGTTTGCTGTTTATAGAACTGGCCTCTTCAAGCTGTAGACAGACTTCCCTATAATGTCATTTCAATGTCAGACAGGTCTTCAGGGCAGCCACACAGTACCTGGAAGGATGTGATGGCCATAAAAATGAGCCAATCAGAACTCTTGCTTCAGGGAGCAGAACTGATCGGTAGCCTCAGCTGCTCTTCTTCTGGCTCTTCCCTGCTCATTTGCTTGTGCCAAGACCATGCCTCCCATGAATTCCTCCCAGCAACAAGTGAGCATAGTGGGGATACTGGCCTAACAGATGCAGGCCTTTTTCTGTAAAACACAGGACTCCATTTTTGGTGACTACTTGATAATTTCCACATGGTTAAAACTTTCTTAGAACTGTGCTGCAGCCTAGAAATCTTATTACTTAATCCCCCTTACTTTCTCCTTTGGAAGCCCCAAAGAAGTTTAAATGCTGAGAAAGGTTGAAAATGGTCGAGAAAACTTGGGACCCTGAGAAATGAGATGGAGGCATCTGGATGGATATCCTGAGGTTATTGACTGTGCTCACTCTTCCCCATCCTGACATTTCTCAGAGCTTTCAGCAGCTATCTACCCTTCTCTAGTAAGAACTAACACTGTCCTCTTGCTAGAAGATAAAGCAATGAGTCAAGAAATATCCTACTCAGCCGGGCACGGTGGCTCAAGCCTGTAATCCCAGCACTTTGGGAGGCTGAGGCGGGCAGATCATGAGGTCAAGAGATTGAGACCATCCTGGCCAACGTGGTGAAACCCCATCTCTACTAAAAATACAAAAATTAGCTGGGCGTGGTGGCGTGTGCCTGTAGTCCCAGCTACTCGGGAGGCTGAGGCTAGAGAATTGCTTGCATCCTGGAGGCAGAGGTTGCAGTGAGCCGAGATTGTGCCATTGTACTCCAGCCTGGCGCCTGGCAACAAAGTGAGCCTCTGTCTCAAAAAAAAAAAAAGAAGTATCCTACTCAAGAGCTGCCCCTACTTCCTCTCCTAGATTACACACTGATAACTGTGATACCAGCGGAAGATGTGCTGAGCTAGATAAAGGAAGCTAGAAATTATATACTAGAGAAACTACAAATTTTAGGCAGCTAATACTTGTATTGGAATTTTAAGGATGTTTGATGGAGGGTACCGAAGTGTAAGAGTGGACAAGCAAGAATTCATTGACTTAGGAGAATTTTCTTGACACTGAATTTACCATTTTTTTGAGGACCCCTGGGAATAAGGCAAACTCACTGCTACGGTGGCTATTAGAAGCCTGGAGCACTATGGAGGTAAATTGCAGGCTTGTTCCTGTGAGAAACACATTTTTACCTGGAGCACTTCAACAGGCACCCTCAGCTGGTGTATTTGCCATTGGCCTGTCTGACACTTTCTTAGAACGACACTGCAGTTTGCTGCAGGTTGAATTGCCTTCCACCCAGTCATCCTTCTTTTCCCCTCTCTTTCGCAGCTGTCTGTCTCTGCCCACTCTTTGAATTTCCCTCTTCTTTATCCTTATAGGTATTTCCTCCAGTAAATCTCTCATACGTAACATCTTGTCTTGGTGTCTGCTTTTAAGAGGAATCCAAATTAACATAGGGGAACACTTTGGTATTAGTCTATGAATGGGGAAGCCAGGAAGCAGTAGAAACTCTATAAGAACTTGTTTTTCTTCAGAAATTATTTTCCCTGGATTTTTCCCCCCAGATCTCCAGTAAACAACTTCAAGCAATGAGTTGTTTGGCCCCAAGCTATCCTTACACTCTCAGGCTTAGAATTCTATTTCCCAAGGCTACTCCCCTTCACAGGAGAATATAAATTGTAACACTCATACAGCAGAGATTGAAGAGCCTGAGCTCCAATTTAAACTTCTGAGGCCAGAGAGCTCAGATTCTATCCTCAGAGCTCCCAGTCCAAGTCAGTTTTAAGCTGATGATCATGGAAACAGAAGAAAGCTTGCTGATCACAATCCTGTGTGGTCTCTCTGTGTACAATGTGTCTCAGTCCCTCCCTTTACTTTCATATTTAATAATGTTATCAGTGACCCATTAGGGATCCAGAAGACCTGTTCTCATATACGGCCCGCCCCAGATGAATTCTTGTGTGATTCTTCAGGCTCCATCCAGCCCAGGGCTTTTGTAATTTGACCAGAAGAGCTGCCTTGGGGTTTGACAGAAATATCTAGAAATGAGAGCCCATCTTGTGCCAATTTCCTTCCATTTGAGTGAAATTACTTTTACTTCACCACTTTCATTATGATCAAACACACCCTCACTTTTAAGCAAGAATCACCTGGTTGATACTGGCCGCCTGCATCAGAGCTTTCCCCCAGGCTCCTAGATTGTGAATTTTTACAAATATTCTTCTGTACCCCTCCTCACCTGTGAGTTTGTGTCCCTACTCACAAATGTTCATTTGCTATGTGAAGTGCGTGTTACTTTGATATACCTTTGCAGAAATGTGTATCATAGAACATTGATTCCTTTAGATGTTAATAATTTTTCTGCAAAGATGGCTTCATAGTCAAATAAATTTAGAGAAATCTGCATTATAAAAAGCATATGTATAGGAATACATGAACATTTGACTTTAAGACTTCTCAAAACTACATTGAGATACCATCTCACGCCGGTAAGAATGGCGAACATTAAAAAATCTGGAGACAACAGATGCTGGAGAGGATGTGGAGAAATAGGAACACTTTTGCACTGTTGGTGGGAGTGTAAATTAGTTCAACCATTGTGGAAAACAGTGTGGCGATTCCTCAAGGACATAGAAATAGAAATTCCATTTGACCCAGCAATCCCATTACTGGGTATATATCCAAAGGATTACAAATCGTTATACTATAAGGACACGTGTACACGAATGTTCATTGCAGCACTGTTTACAATAGCAAAGACCTGGAACCAACCCAAATGCCCATCGACGATAGACTGGATAGGGAAAATGTGGCACATATACACCATGGAATATTATGCAGCCATCAAAAACGATGAGTTAGGGTCCTTTGTAGGGACATGGATGAACCTGGAAACCATCATTCTCAGCAAACTGACAGAAGGGCAGAAGATCAAACACCGCATGTTCTCACTCATAGGCGGGTGTTGAACAATGAGAACACATGGACACAGGGAGGGGAGCACTATACACTGGGGTCAGTTGGGGGGAAATAGGGGAGGGACGGTGGGGGGTGGGGAGCTGGGGAGAGATAGCAAGGGGAGAAATGCCAGATGTAGGTGATGGGCAGGAAGGCAGCAAATCACACTGTCACGTGTGTTCCTATGCAACAATTTTGCATGTTCTTCACATGTACCCCCAAACCTAAAATGCAATAAAATAAATAAATGGGAAAAAAAAAAAGACTTCTCAGGGTCTTTAAGGTGATTAAGAGCATGGTGAATCTTCAGGAGGGAGTAAAGTATACAATAGCTTCCAAAATTATTTACCACAAAATTCATGGAGTCCATTCTGACTTCTGCAATTGCTTCACAGCTGATGCCTCGGACTGGGATGCACAAAATTCAGGGCTTCATGCTGTGAAGGGTGTGGGGTGCCTTCCCCTGATAAGGAGTCTCTGCTGAAATAAGACTGATCCCTGTTACCCCTTCAAGGAGCTTCCTGCAGCGAGAGCCATCAAGACTGTGAATAATTTGATTTTAACATCCTGGATGCTTTTATGGCAACATAAAAGTGTTTAATGCTAGTCCCTGCCTTCAACTTTAAACACTGCCAGACCCAGACTCTGAGATGTGCAGTTAATTATTTTAGTTCCTTTTCTTCCCAGATTCATTTGAGTCCCATCAAAAACACAAAGCTCATCGTGGCTGAGAAAAGCAGGTCACAGTTGGAATTCATTTGGCAATAGAGGATATTGGATTATGTCCCTGAATATCTGCTTTGGAAACACTAAAACTTCCAAGCTTTTGCTAAACAAACTGTTTGTGTTTCTGTGACGCACCATAAGCCATGGGTCCAGACTGTATTTCTGTTTGAAGGCTTCCTAAATTGCAGGTTATATTCAAATCTCTTGCGCATCAAAACCCAAAATTTAGCAAACCCCTCCAGGATACATATACATTCAGAACTTTCTAATATGTGCTATGGTCTAAACATGACCTGAATTGCTTTAGAATGAACATTTTTGTCAATTACTTTCTGGAATTAGGGACTCTTTTCTATGTAGATCACATGACAAACCCATGCAGGGAATACAACCTAAGTCAATTTGAAAAGATTTAAGTGCTTGGCTAACACAGCACATCCTAGGGATCTAGGATTTGGGAGACATTCCCTTATTGGTGGTTTTCTTACAATCTTAAGGCTCAGTCTGATGGTTGTACATAATTTGATGTTTAAATACTCCAGGGCTAACTAAATGAACCTGGGAATATAAAAAGGACTACTGTTGAACTGTGGAATATTCAGTTATTACATATAATTTATTTAAAAGTATCCATACATTTTCTTTATCTACCACTGAGGATTTAATTCAATATTTATTTTATGTATATATTTATAACTTCCTTCTACTGAAGATCCGAGGGCATGGATTTATTCCAAAAATATGAGATCTTTCCAAATACACAAGATTTGGAAATCATTTACAAATGATTTCTCTTCATTTGTTGCTCATTCTGCATTGGCTCCCCAAAGTGAACCACATCACTATTCCTATAGGGATAGGACATCGCAACTCCCTCTTTCCCCTTAGTAATTTTTTTTCCTAGAGAAGGATCACAGTGTCTACGAGGGAGGCCTGTTTGTTGTGGCATAACAGGCGAAGGTCCATAAAGGGAGGAGTGATGGAAGGGGTGGTTAAGAAGAGATAAGGGCAAATGAGGACAGAATTAATGAGCACGTTAAGAATGAGAAGATGTCAGGAAACTCTGTGTATTTGACTTTCTGAAGTTTGCATCTTACATATATGCATTCGTCTTGTGGCTTAACTACATGGAGCTTTATTAATGCTCTTTCCCTAAGGGAAACACTGACACTTCAGGCCTGCAGAGACAAGAACAGTGTAGCTCAAGCTTGTCTAACCCATGACCCACCAGCCACATGTGGCCCAGGATGGCTTTGCAGCCCAACACACATTTGTAAACTTTATTAAAACATGAGATTTTTTTTTTGCATTTTTTTTTAGCGCATCAGCTACTGTTAGTATATTTTATGTGGGGCCCAAGACAATTATTCTTCCAGTGTGATGCAGGGAAGCCAGAAGTTGGATACCTCTGCTCCAGCCGAATGCATTTTCCAGAATCTTTTTTTTAATGTCCAAAGGAAATAAAAATCACAGAATATTTTGCAAGACAAAAGATACGATATTAATGTAGTTGGAGGCACAGACCCTGTGCCCTAGGAATGGGTGTGGGTCATGAGCAGGGCACCTGCTAGGGGTCTGGTCACAGTAGCAGAGGTCTATCACTTGGCATGGGAGGTTTGGGTAGGCAGAGAGGAAGGTCTGCCTGTAAGGATGAGGTAGTCTTTTTACCCTTCAACACTTTTTAAATCACCTTACAGGAGGGAATAATTTGAATTATGTTTTGGAAAGTTGCATTCTTTAATATGGTCTTTTCATTTCTATGAATTGAGATGTTTTCTACAACTCTCCTTATTCTACAGCAGTAGAGGAAATCCCTCCCTTATCGGTGCTACATCCTTGTAGCTTTTGTGCATTGATCTGTTATCACAATTACCACCCTATTTGATTGCTTATCTGTCTTCTGTATTAAATGAATCTTGGAAGGACAGGAAGTATGCCACATCCTTCTCACTTCCTCGTGTCCAGCACAGTGCCAAGCATTTAGCAAGAACTAAAACAATGTTTTTTTTTTTTTTTTGGACTTAATTGAAGGTGGCCACAGTGGAAGTGGGGAGAGATATGAAAGGTATAAAATCTACCTTTTTTTCAGAATCAGAAAGAAATTAAGAACAGAGTTATTGGAATCATTAAGCTTTACTTTCCACCTGCAGCCACAAATCTGTTAACTATAGTTACATTTGCACAGACATGCAAACATTAACCACATACCCTTCCTCCATTATAGCTCAGGCTGAAAACCAACGCTCTATCCTCAGAGTTCACAGCCTGACCAAGCCAGTCTGGGTTTGTATCAGCCACCAGCTGCTCCTCATCCTTGTCAGACAGAAAAATAGATACATGACCTATAGCTGTCACAAATTACAGTGCTCATGCTACCCAGAATAGTACAAGCTGTTCTTTCTTTTCTCAACAGTCAATCAGCCTGGATGTGGAAAACCCATTAGGGCATCTTTGCTGTGCTATCCTCTGCCTCCTTCATCCTCTCATTGCATCCCTGAATGAAGAGCTCTAGGCTGAACTATTTCTTTTTCTAAGATAATTAAGGCCTAGGACAGCCACTGCTACACACACATGAACAAATTTTATCATTAATATCTCCGCCTTAAACTGTTTCATATTCAATTTTCCTGGCTTAGTTTCATTTATTACTCATAATTAGAGTCAGCTCTTACTTACCCAATTCAGCAGGTAATTTTGAAGCATGTATGGTGAGACTAAGGCTGTGTCTGTAACCACTGGCAGGGAAAAGACACAAGTAAACATCTTCTATGCTTGATATTCAGCCTGCTCACTCCTGACACATACAAGCAGGGCAGCTCAAAACTGTGGCAGGATGGTTAGCTGAGGAATGTGCCGATCACTTTGTTCCTATTGGGGGTATTTAAGCAGGGGCTGCGCTCACACGTTCATTCAACCACTGTTTATTAAGTGCTTCCTGTGGACAGAAGTTCTTGTGTTCTCCACTGTTGAATAGATTCAGAAAGGTGGCTTGATGAGAATTTAGGATTGGTGGTGGTTTGGGTATGAGGTTAGAAATCATTCTGTGGCAGTTTAAACTGTCTGATTCTTCTGGTAGGGCTGGGCAATGCTGCTTATTCACACAATCCTGTCTTTCTAAAAGAGAAAAATAAAGTTATTTGAAGCAAGACAGCAGGGACTATTGTTTGTCCTCCCAGTCTCATTTAGTCATTTAAAAAACATTTTCTAGTGAGTTAAAAAAAATAATCATTTCAAACCAGTTTCAAAGTTACTAAGTTACCTGTATCCATAAAGCTCAGCTCCGTGTTTGCCTATAGTAAAATTTTTATACTGATCTTCTAAATGTTGTGGAAAGAAGATGGAGGAGCATTATGACCTGAGGAGTTTGGGACATCTCACCTGAACCTTTTCTTTTTGGCAAGAATGTTGAGCCCCTTGGGTTTGCATTGATCACACCTACAGGAACAGGCAATGGCACCCTCTGCTGGCTTACCTCGGTCAAGATGCTTTTTGCTTCTGTCCTTCATTGGCAAATTGAGAGACAAGTTGTTCTTTACCTCACTTCGTTGCTGATAGAAGCAACTTGACCTGAGTTTGAAAATTACTTTAACACTCATCCTCTTGAGAGAGCCTCTTCTTTTGCAATTACTGTACATGCTTGCATACATAAAGTACTGGCCTTGGTCTTAAAAGCACTAGGATTAGAATCCTGGTCTTCAGCAAGAACAATGATTGCTACTTCTTTTCTCTCAGATACAAGATGGGGACTACTGTGAGAATTAAATTAGCAAATGTGTTAAGATAGTACATGAAGTGCACCCAGAGAAAAAGAAGATATATTAAAGAAGCATTCTGTAAGCATTCATCTATTTTTTTTCTCACTCTGAAGTACAACTTTAATAGTCAGATGGGATTCATATATATAAAAAAAGGGGTACAGTGATTAATAGCATATCTTTTTGTCTTTTGCACAAGGTGCTGAGTCAGATGCTTTGCAAGGAAAAATAAAGAAATGCTATACATTTATCAGACCCTTCTGTATTCATCTTTGATCAGTTGCAGAACTTAGGACACAAGGTTTTCTTACTAAGGAACTGATATTTGCTTTAACCTACGTGATGAGGAAATAGAAGAGGATTCAGAATAAACCAGCAATGAAACTAAGAGTCTCATCAGAACAGACCACTCTGTGTGCTAGCTTTATGTTTTTGTGACTTTGGAACCAACAAAAATCAGTCTTTTGTTTTTGTGAACTCTGGACATAGCAGTGCAAAGCGGGATCTCTCTCCATGACCTGAACTTCTGTAGCCCCCGTGGCCACCGCCACTCCTCTGAGTGACTGGCTTTCCTGGTGGGCTGTAATAGTTTGTGGAGAGAGTTGTTTTCCTTCTCAGAGTGGGAAATAAAGGGGGAGCTGACAAGATATTCTTCCATTTTTGCAACATTATAACACACCCGATGCAACACCATTAATTGTGTGTAAATCTTCCTCCATCCACAAAGATAAAACGCAGACAGGTAAATTAGGGCATTTTAACTCCAATATCTGTACTTCTTGCATTTTACTGTTATTTCCAAAAAGATCTTATTTAAATCCTGATTCTAACACTTATTGCCTACATAACTTTGAGCCAGTTATTTGATCTGACTGAACTTGAATGTTCTCATCTCTGATAGAACAATATCATGTAGGGTTGTCATAAAAGTTCAATGAGAGGAAGTAGATAGAAGACCTAGCACAGACTCTGCCAGTTATGTCTGCTTAATAGATGACAGTTATCATTGATTAATATTACTGAATCTACAGGAATAAGGACTTCTGCATAGTAAAAATTAAAAATTAAAATAAGCTATTTATTATTAAAAATCCTTATTTTTAGATACATTTATGTTATATTCGAATACATTTATTTGCAAAACTCAAGTATTGCAGCATCATCTCACTCACTGCTGGGGAAGATGACATGAAGGAATGACTTGTGAATGGCCCATGTACAAGTCAAGGCCATAATTGCATTGGCTCTGTTAATGGTCTTCAGGGGCCCATCTCCAATGCCATAGTTATGAGCATGGTTATTAGAGCCTACCAGTTACCTCATAAAACCAGTCTGTGTCACAGTGCTCCAGGCCTCCCAGCAGGCTGCTCCAGAGCTGAAGCACAAGCTGCTCCCTGCTGGCTGCTACTTGCCTTGGAGACGGCCAGCTGGCTAGCTATATGTAGAAGCCTGAAACTGGACCCCTTTCATACACCATACACAAAAATCACCTCAAGATGCATTAAAGACTTAAATGTAAAACCTAAAACTATCAAAACCCTGGAAGACAACCTAGGCAATACCATTCTGGGTAGAGGCACGGGCAAAGATTTCATGATGAAGATGCCAAAAGCAATTGCAACAAAAGCAAACATTGACAAATGGGATCTAATTAAGCTAAAGAGCTTCAGCACAGCAAAAGAAACTATCAACAGAGTAAACAGACAACCTACAGAATGGGAGAAAATTTTTGCAGACTGTGCATCTGACAAAAGTCTAGTATCCAGCATTTACAAGGAACTTAAATGTAAAAGAGAAAAAACAACACCATTAAAAAGTGGGCAAAGGACATAAACAGGACACTTCTCAAAAGAAGACATCCATGTAGCTAACAAGCATATGAAAAAAAGCTCAATATTACTGATGATTACAGAAAGCAAATCAAAACCACAATGAGATGCCATTTCATACCAGTCAGAATGGCAGTTATTAAAAAGTCAAAAAGTAACAGATACTGGTAAGGTTGTGGAGAAAAACAAACACTTACCAACTGTTGGTGGGAGTATAAATTAGTTTGACCACTGTGGAAGACAGTGTGGCCATTCCTTAAAGGCCTAAAGACAGAAAAACCATTTGACCCAGGAATCCCATAATTGAGCATATACCCGAAGGAATAGAAATTGTTCTGTTATAAAGACACATGCACACATACGTTCAGTCCAGCTCTATTCACAATGGCAAAGACATAGAATCAACCCAAATGCCAATCAATGATAGACTGGATAAAGGAAATGTGGCACATATACACCATGGAATACTATGCAGCCGTAAAAAACAATGAGATCATGTCTTTTGCAGGGACATAGATGGAGCTGGAAGCCATTATCCTTAGCAAACTAATGCAGAAACAAAAAACCAAATACCTCATGTTCTCACTTATAAGTGAGAGCTACATGATGAGAACACATGGACACATAGAGGGGAGCAACACGTACTGGGGCTGATTTGAGGGTGGAGGGAGGGAGGAGGGAGAGGATCAGTAAAAATAATTAATGAGTACTAGGCTTAATACCTGGGTGATGAAATAATCTGTATAACAACCCCCATGACACAAGTTTACCTACGTAACAAACCAGCACATGTACCCTTGAACTTAAAAGTTAAAAAAAAGAAAAAGAACTTCACACATCACCCCTTCTCCACCACAGGGCGTGCTAGAAAGTGACTCAGGCACTATGGCTCAAACTAGCTGTTGCTTGATTCAGTCACAAACCACCGTTGGTTCCCACTGAAACGCCGGCTCAGGTCCATCAATTTCAAGAAGAAAAACAAAGAGAGTTTGGATACTCTTTTTTGAAATCAGCGTTCATTTTGGCCTCTAATTTCCTGACCAATCACTACGCGAATTTTACTGCCATTTTTTTTACATAAATAAGTGGGAGGATGAAGAGTGGAAGTTTTCAGGAAAACACCAGGTAACCTAGTATACTGTCAGCTCTGGTTGGGGGAAAATGTGATGTCCAGCAAAACGTCGAATGATGATAAAACTGCACTATATAGAATACTTTCTTTTTTAACTTAGGATAGCCAACACAAGTTCCAAATATCCACTTCGTTAATGACCTGAAAAACTATATGAAATATATGTATTCTTCATCTGGACTATGCTGACCATTAGAAAATAAATTCAAATTACAATTAAAAAAAAAAAAGACTGAGGCTAGCATCAGTTTTTCTAGGGACAAAAGAGCCCATGTCAAGGAAATTATGGGGGAAAGGTGGGAGAAAGGAAGGAAAGAGAGATTCAGCTAGAAGCTAGCAGGAAGGAGGAAGGCTTGTGGGGAAGGGAGGCTGGGGTTGGAGACAGTGTGAACTGGATACTGTGTTCCAGTTCAGCTTTGGCCATGTGTCAACGCAAAAGTCTGCACGGAGTGTCACAATGTGGGTCTCTGACCCAGCCGGTTCTGATGCTCCCAATATCACAAGAAACTGCCATTCAGGAAATGACGGCAAAGTAAGATGAGGAAAGGAAGGTCACAGCTCTAGAAGTGAGAGTAGGAACGGGCCCTGCAGACAGCCAGCCAGAGAACAGTGTTGCTTTCGCTGCCTTCAAAATCCTGCTAGGGCTTCCTTCTCCACTCAGTGGAAAAGCCACAGCCTCCACGTGGCCCTCACGACCGTCCAAGCTCTGACCCTTCTTGTGATCTCTCTGATCTCATCTCCTCCTGCTGTCCCCCTCCCTCCCTCCCTCCAAACCCCCTTTTCTCCTCCCTGTTCCGCAATCCCCAAGACGTGCTCGTGCATCTGAGTCTTTGCACTCAGGTTCACCCAGCCTAGAATGTTCTTCCTACATACCTGCTTGCCCCCTCCGCTACCTTCTTCAGATCTTTTTTCTGGTTGCCTTTCCTGATTGGGCATACCCACTCCAGGGAGTCTTCAGTCCTGAGCACATGGGGCTCTCACAGAAGTATCAGGGAAGGGGCTCTAGTCCAGTGGGGCCTAGGAATCCTTAAGGAGTGTCTAAGATGCAGCAATAGACCACTGGCAGTTTATGGGATGATAACCCAGCCGACTTTGAGGAATAGGCATGAGACCGGGGCACCGATGAGTAAGTCCTTACCATCAAGACCAGGGAATCGTCAGAAACTAAAGCCTGGTTGAAGCCATGTCCCCGCAGAGACAGTAGCCACATATAGAAGAGAAGACCAGTGTGAAGTTTGGAGAAGAAATTTAGCACCTAGATTAGCCAAGGGTTATAGACAAGAATGTGTGTCTGTCTTGTCATGGCTCTGGGCCAGAGCTCCCCATTTCCCACTCTGCTACCTGCCTGCCCCCGTCTCTCCAAGACTGGTCTGCTCATGTCTCAGCCTTGTCTTTATTAGCCCAGATGCATACCCGGAGGCTTGTCCTGGGATTATTTTACAGGCACAAATGCCATCTCAAAACTGAGTTGGGCCTCTGGAGCAGACCTGATGCAGATGTATAAGGCATGGTTACAGCCCAGTTCCTGACAGGGATGCTCAATTGTAAGTCCCTCAAAGAAAAAGCACTTCATATACATTTTCCTGTTTAACCATCACTTGCCCTCATCAAATAGGTTATTTTTAAATAGCTGAGGACAGTAGGCCTCAGGAAGGCTCAGCATTTGTCCAAGTTCACCTGGGAAGTGGCAAATGGCTGCTGGTAGGTTTTGTTCCAGCTGTAACTCTGGAGCTGTGTGCATTTCTTTGAACCACCTTGCCATGTGACATCAGCACCAGCGGCAGGGGGTGGGTGCTTCCTGCCTAGTTCTTCACAGGTCTTGTCACCAGCCTGCCTGAACTGTGTCAGTGTGACCTCTTAATCTGGAATACTGTGTGTTTTGGCCAGCAGCCAGGTATACAGGAAACAAAGAGAGCGCAAGTCAAGCCAGGTTTATGTGTTCTTTCTGGCAGTCTTTAGGGAGATCCTGTGCCGGGCAGCCAGAGATAGTGCCTCTGACACCGGAGATCAGGTCCTCCACTAAGTCTCAAAGCTTACTCAGCCTGGAAAAGGTTACTGAGACATCAGTGTCACTACGTTCAGCCAGAAAGTCTTGAAGTGGTTCCTTGGGAGTTTTTCTCTACCTAAGGTCTGTTCCACCTTTTCCCTCCCAGGCTGTAGCCACCAGCCTTTCTGGGGTTGCAAATAACACCAAACAAAGGATTCTTTCAACAAATGTATTCATTCAATAAATATTTTTGAGTACTGAAAATGGGCTAGGATGCCTAAAAGTGGCTGTGAACTGATTCCTTAGGTTATGAGTCTCTAAAGTTTGTGCAGAGTGTTTTTGTGTGTGTGGCACTAGGAACGTGAGTACATGAACAAGACCACCTGAGGGGAAATTAGTCATTCATGCTGCTGGCTGCCTTTTCTCAAGGGCCTTGGCCCTTATATTTCCCATGGCTGTCTCATACATTCCTGCTGCCCCTCAGGCCAAAGACACAGCTGTGGAATTCTTGGTTACAAGGCAGCCTAACAAAATGACCCCATATTCTGGATGTTTTCTTAGATGCTCATCTAAGGTTATCAATTCTGGATCTCATTCTTCAGAGATCAGACAAATTCTGTCAGGTTAATATTGATAATTCATTGATGTATAACCCACATTAAAATTGCATTTCAGAGAAACATATCTTCACTTAAAGGAAGGACAACTAATGGGCAGTTTGAAAGGCCTGGCTGCCTCATAAGGAGGGGTTGTGGGTCTGGGATTCCTCTCTAACCCCCAATTGATATAATTTAGTTTAATAGAGTAAGCAGCCACCTATAAACACAGCTATGTTTCCAGGGACAAAGATGTCACCTGGTTTAACCCCATGTAACCCAGACATTCCATGATTTCAAAAGGATACAATGCATTTCCTCTATAGACCCAAAATAAATAAATAAATAAAAAGTAAAAAAAAATACAATTTCCTACAAAGTACCTAAACATCTGCCACCAAATAACATTTTAGAATTCTAATGCAATCTGTGACCACAAAGAACACTGTTGCTGGTGCTGTGCATTTGGTGTGGAATGATGTTGTTGGTGTTCCTTCAAAATCCATTTTTAAAAAATATTATACTTTAAGGACTGGGTACATGTGCAGAAAGTGCAGGTTTGTTACGTAGGTATACACGCGCCATGGTGGTTTGCTGTATCCATCACCTGTCATCTACATTAGGTATTTCTCCTAATGCTCTCCCTCCCCCTTCCCCCTAACCCCTACTATCCCTCCTCCAGCCCTGCACCCCTCAACAGGCCCCAGTGTATGATGTTCCCCTCCCTCTGTCCATGTGTTCTCATTGTTCAACACCCACTTATGACTGAGAACATGCAGCGTTTGGTTTTCTGATCTTGTGTCAGTTTGCTGAGAATGATGGTTTCCAGCTTCGTTTATGTCCCTGCAAAGGACATGAACTCATCCTTTTTTATGGCTGCATAGCATTCCATGGTGTATATGTGCCACATTTTCCTTATCCAGTCTGTCATTGATGGGCATTTGGGTTGGTTCCAAGTCTTTGGTACTGTCAACAGTGCTGCAAAAAATGTACATGTGCATGTGTCTTTATATTAGAAGGATTTATAATCCATTGGGTATATACTCAGTAATGGGATTGCTGGGTCAAATGGCATTTCTATTTCTAGGTCCTTGAGGAATTGCCACACTGTCTTCCACAATGGTTGAACTAATTTACACTCCCACCAATAGTGTAACAGCATTCCTATTTCTCCATATCTTCTCCAACATCTGTTGTCTCCTGATTTTTTAATGATCACCATTCTGACAGGTGTGAGATGGTATCTCAATGCGATTTTGGTTTGCATTTCTCTAATGACCAGTGATGATGAGCTTTCTTTCATATGTTTGTTGGCTGCATAAACGTCTTCTTTTGAAAAGTGTCTGTTCATATTCTTCACCCACTTTTTGATGGTTTTTTTTTCTTATAAATTTGTTTAAGTTCTTTGTAGATTCTAGATATCAGCCCTTTGTCAGATGGGTAGATTGCAAAAATTTTTTCCCATTCTATTGGTTACTGGTTCGCTCTAATGATAGTTTCTTTTGCTGTTGCAGAAGCTCTTGAGTTTAATTAGATCTCATTTGTCTATTTTGGCTTTTGTTGCCATTGCTTTTGCTGTTTTAGTCATGAAGTCCTTGCTCATGCCTATGTCCCAAATGGTATTGCCTAGGTTTTCTTCCAGGGTTTTTATGGTGTTTGGTCTTACGTTTAAATCTTTAATCTATCTGGAGTTAATTTTAGTATAAATGTAAGGAAGAGATCCAGTTTCAGCTTTCTGCATATGGCTAGCCAGTTTTCCCACCACCATTTATTAAATAGGGAATTATTTCCCCATTGCTTGTTATTGTCAGGTTTGTCAAAAATTAGATGGTTGTAGATATGTGGCATTATTTCTGAGGCCTCTGTTCTGTTCCACTGGTCTGTATCTCTGTTTTGGTACCAGTACCAAAACAGAGGGTGATGCCTCCACCTTTCTCTTTTTTGCTTAGGATTTTCTTGGTTGTGTGGGCTCTTTTCTGGTTCCATATAAAATTTAAGGTGGTTTTTACTAGTTCTGTGAAGAAAGTCAATGGTAGCTTGATGGGAACAGCATTGAATCTATAAATTACTTTGGGCAGTATGGCCATTTTCATGATACAGTTTCTTCCTAAGCATGAGCATGGAATGTTTTTCCATCTGTTTGTGTCCTCTCTTATTTCCTTAAGCAGTGGTTTGTGGTTCTCCTTGAAGAGGTCCTTCACATCCTTGTTAGTTGTATTTCTAGATATTTTACTTTCTTTATTATTTCTAGGAATTTTATTTCTTAGCAATTGTGAAGGGGAGTTCACTCATGATTGGACTCTCTATTTGTCTATTACTGTTGTATGAATGCTTGTGGTTTTTCCACATTGATTTTGTATCCTGAGACTTTGCTGAAGTTGGTTATCAGCTTAAGGAGATTTTGGACTGAGATGATGTAGTCTTCTAAATATATAATCATGTCACCTGCAGATAGAGACAATTTGTCTTCCTCTTTCCTAACTGAATACCATTTATTTCTTTTCCTTGCCTGATTGCCCTGGCCAGAACTCCCAATACTACGTTGAATAGGAGTGTGAGAGAGGGCATCCTCATCTTGTGCCAGTTTTCAAAAGGAATGCATGCAGGTTTTGCCCATTCAGTGTGATATTGGCTGTGGGTTTGTCATAAATAGCTCTTGTTTTGAGATACGTTCCATTGATACCTAGTTTATTAAGAGTTTTTAGCATAAAGGACTGTTGAATTTTGTCAAAAGCCTTCTCCGCATCTGTTGAGATAATCATGTGATTTTTGTCTTTGGTTCTGTTTATGTGATGGATTACGTTTATAGATTTGTGTATATTGAACCCGCCTTGCATTCCTGGGATGAAGCCTGCTTGATCATGGTGGATAAGCTTTTGATGTGCTGTTGGATTCAGTTTGCCAGCATTTTATTTAGGATTTTTGCATCAATGTTCATCATGGATATTGGCCTGAAGTTTTCTTTTTTGGTTGTGTCTTTGCCCGGTTTTGCTGTTAGGATGATGTTGGTGTCATAAAATGAGTTAGGGAGGATTACCTCTTTTTGTATTGTTTGGAATAATTTCAGAAGGAATGGTACCAGCTCCTCTTTGTACCTCTGTTAGAATTTGGCTGTCAACAAGTCTGGTCCTGAACTTTTTTTGGTTGATAGGCTATCAATTGCTGCCTAAACCTCAGACCTTGTTATTGTCTGTTCAGGGATTCAACTTCTTTCTTGTTTAGTCTTGGGAGGGTGTAAGTGTCCAGGAATTTATCCATTTCTTCTAGGTTACTGATTTATTTGCATAGAGGTGTTTGTAGTAACCTCTAATGGTAGTTTGTATTTTGGGATCCATTGTTGATATTGATAGCCCCTTTATTATTGTATCTATTTGATTCTTCTCTTTTTTCTTCTTTGTTAGTCTGTCTAGTGGTCTATGTATTTTGTTGATCTTTTCAAATAACAGCTCCTGGATTTCTTAATTTATTGAAGGGCTTTTTGTGTCTCTATCTCCTTCAGTTCTGCTCTGCTCCAAGTTATTTCTTGTCTTCTGCTAGCTTTTGAATTTGTTTGATCTTGCTTCTCTAGTTCTTTTAATCCTGACATTAGGGTGTCAATGTTAGATGTCAATGTTTAGATGTCCCCTCATTTCTCTTGTGGGCATTTCATGCTGTAAATTTCCCTCTAGACACTGCTTTAAATGTGTCCCAGAGATTCTGGCATGTTGTGCTTTTGTTCTCATTGGTTTTAAAGAACATCTTTATTTCTGCCTTCATTTCATTATTTATCCAGCAGCCATTCAGGAGCAGGTTATTCACTTTTCATGTAGTTGTATGGTTTTGAGTGAGTTTGTTAATCCTGAGTTCTAATTTGATTGCACTGTGGTCCAAGAGACTGTTTGTTATGATTTCCATTCTTTTGCATTTGCTGAGGAGCATTTTACATCCAGTTATGTGGTCAATATTAGAATAAGTGCAATGTGGTGCTGAGAAGAATGTGTATCCTGTGGTATTGGGGTGGAGAGTTCTGTAGATGTCTATTAAGTACGCTTGGTCCAGATATGAGTTCAAGTCCTGGATATCCTTGTTAATTTTCCATTTTATTGATCTGTCTAGTATTGACTGTGGGGTGTTAAAGTCTCCCACTATTATTGTGTGGGAGTCTAAGTCTCTTTGTAGCTTCTTAAGCATTTGCTTTATGTATCTGGGTGCTCCTGTATTGGGTGTATATATATTTAGGATCGTTAGCTCTTCTTGTTGCATTGATCCCTTTACCATTATGTAATGCCTTTCTTTATCTCTTTTGATCTTTGTTGGTTTAAAGTGTGTTTTATCAGAGACTTGGATTGAACAACTGCTTTTTTTTTTTTTTTTTTTTTTTTTTTTTTTTTTTTTTTTTGTTTTTTTTTTTTTTTTTTTTTTTTTTTTTTTTTTGCTCTCCATTTGCTTGGTAAATCTTCCTCCATTCATTTTATTTATTTTTTTATTTTTTGAGACTGAGTTTTGTTCTTGTTACCCAGGCTGGAGTGCAATGGTGTGATCTCGGCTTGCCGCAACCTCTGCCTCCCAGGTTCAAGTGATTCTTCTGTCTCAGCCTCCCGAGTAGCTGGGACTACAGGCATGCGCCACCACGCCCCGCTAATTTTTGTATTTTTAGTAGAGATGGGGTTTCACCATGTTGGCCAGGCTGGTCTCAAACTTGTAACCTCAGGTGATCTGTCCATCTCAGCTTCCCAAAGTGCTGGGATTACAGGCACTTTGTGCCAGTAAAGGGATGGAGGAACAACCATGACTGGACCTTCCATCCCTTTATATTGAGCCTATGTGTGTCTTTGCATGTGAGATGGGTTTCCTGAATACAGCACACCAATAAGTACTGACTCCTCATCTAATTTGCCAGACAGTGTCTTTTGGTTGGGGCACTTAGCCCATTTACATTTAAGGTTAATATTGTTATGTGTGAATTTGATCCTGCTATTTTGATGCTAGCTGGTTGTTTTGCCCATTAGTTGATACAGTTTCTTTATAGTGTCAATGGTCTTTACAGTTTGGTATGTTTTTGCAGTGTCTGGTACAGGTTGTTCCTTTCCATGTTTAGTGCCTCCTTCAGTAGCTCTCATAAGGCAGGACTGGCGGTGACACAATCTCTCAGTGGTTGCTTGCCCATAAAGGATTTTATTTCGTCTTCACTTATGAAGCTTAGTTTGGCTGGATATGAAATTCTGGGTTGAAAAATATTTTTTTAAAGTATGTTGAATATTGGCCCTCACTCTGTTCTGGCTTCTAGGTTTTCTGCCAAGAGATCCACTGTGAGTCTGCTGGGCTTCCCTTTGTGGGTCACCCGCCCTTTCTCTCTGGCTGCCCTTAGCATTTTCTTTCCTGCATTTCAACCCTGGTGAATCTGATTTTTATGTGTCTTGGGGTTGCTTTTCTCAAGAAATATGGTGTTCTCTGTATTTCCTGAATTTGAATGTTGGCCTGCCTTGCTAAGTTGGGGAGGTTCTCCTGGATAATATTTTGAAGAGTGTTTTCCAACTTGGTTTCATTCTCCCTATCTCTTTCAGGTACACAGATCAAACGTAGATTTGGTCTTTTCACGTAATCATGTATTTCTTGGAGGCTTTGTTCATTTTTGTTGTTGTTGTTCTTTTTGCTCTATTCTTGCCTTCTCACTTTATTTCATTGATCCTAATATTCTTTCTTCTGCTTGATCCATTCAGCTATTGAAACTTCTGTATGCTTCATGAAGTTCTTTTGCTGTGGTTTTCAGCTCCATCAAGTCGTTTATATTCTTTTCTATGTTGGTTATTCTAGTTAGCATTTCATCTAACCTTTTTTCAAGGTTCTTAGTTTCCTTGCATTGAATTAGAACATGCTCCTTTAGCTCAGAGAAGTTTGTTAATACCCACCTTCTGAAGCCTGCTTCTGTCAATTTGTCAAACTCATTCTCCACCCAGTTATGTTCCCTTGCTGGTGAGGAGTTGTGATCCCTTGAAGGAGAAGAGGCATTCTGGTTTTTGGAGAAGTCAGCCTTTTTTCACTGGTTTCTTCCCATCCACAGATTTATCTACTTTTGGTCTTTGAAGTTGGTGACCCTTGGATGGGTTCTCTGAGTGGCCGTCCTTTCTGTTGATGTTGAAACTATTTCTTTCTGTTTGTTAGTTTTCCTTCTAACAGTCAGGCTCCTCTGCGATCTGCTGGAGTTTTCCTGGAGGTTCTCTACAGACCCCGCTTGTCTGGGAATCACCAGCAGGGTCAGCAGAACAGCAAAGATTGCTACCTGTTTCTTCCTCTGTTATCTTCTTCCCAGAAGGTTACCTGCCAGATGCCAGCCAGAGCTCCCCTGTATGAGGTATCTGTCGGCCCCTGCTGGGAGGTGTCTCCCTGTCAGGATACACAGGGGTCATGGAGCCACCTGAGGAGACAGTCTGTCCCTTATCAGAGCTCAAGTACTATGCTGGGATATCAGCTGCTCCCTTCAGAGCTGCTGGGCAGGGATGTTTAAGTCTGCTGAAGCTGAACCCATAACTGCCCCTTTTCCCAGGTGCTCTATCCCAGAAATGGGAGGGGCTTTATTATAAATCTCTGATGGGTTGCTGCCTTTTTTCAGAGATGTCCTGCCCAGCAAGAAGGGAGTCTAGTGACAGTCTGCCTGCAGAGGTCTTGCTGAGCTCCGTGGGCTTCATTTAGTTGCTGTATAAACTTGCAGGTGACTTTGTTTACACAGGTGAGGTTAAAACTGCCTTCCTGAGCCTCAGCAATGGTGGATGCCCCTCCACCCACCAAGCTAGAACATCCCAGGTGGAGTTCAGACTGCTGTGCTGGCTGCCAGAATTTCAAGCCAGTGGATCTTAGCTTGCTGGTCTTTGTGGGAGTGGGACCCACTGAGCCAGATCATTCAGCTCTCTGGCTTCAGCCCCTTTTCAGAGCAGTGAGTGGTTCTATCTTGCTGGTGTTCCAGGTGCCACAGGGGTATGAGAAGAAAAAAAAACTGCTGTGGCTACAATGGCTGCCCAGTTTTGTGCTGGAAACCCAGGGCACTGGTTTTGTAGGCACTGGAGGAAATCTCCTTGTCTCTGGGTTGCAAAGATAGTGTGAAAAGCACAGTATCTGAGCCATAGTGCTAGGGCGTCAGGAAAAGTCCCTAATGGCTTTCCTTGGCTAGGAGAGGGAGTTCTCAGGTCCCTTGCACTTCCTGGGTGAGGCATCACCCCACCCTGATTTAGCTGGCACTCCTTGGGCTGTACCCACTGTGTAAGCCCTCATGAGATGAACCTGGTACATCAGTTGGAAATGCAGAGGTCTCCCCTCTTCTGCATTAATCTCACTGGGAACTGTGCACTGGAGCTGTTCCTATTTGGCTATCTTGGCAGAAACCCTCCCAAGATCCCTTTACAATGTGTCCATCCATGAAGACTGTATAGTTTTGCTTCTAAATTCCTGCATCTTTGCTGAAAGTGCCCAAGGGTTTAGGTTCGTCTGAGGCAGCCCTTAGCCAATGACTGATAGAAAATGGAAAATGAAATTTCAGCTCAGAAAATTCCTTTGCAGGATCTGTTTGAAGTTACCCTTAGCAGGATTTTGCCTACATTGCACAATTGCTTAGCTTTCTCCTTCCTTGTCCTGCCTTCCCTACCACTTCCAGTTTTTTCTTGGGAGCATTTCTTCATAAATTGATTGCACATGAATCCCCATTCTAAGGTCTCCTTCTGACATCATTGTCCCAAGGAATGGAAGTAACAGTGCTTCAGTCTCAATGCTGGCTTCCCCAAAATGTATGCTACTTCCAAACAGAAGCATCTTTGACCTAAAATTCCAGCCCACCCATCCCCTTCCAAATACACACCTAGAGGCTTCTCCTGGGGGCTTTCATAGCATTTAATAGGCTGTATGTCTGGCTCTGAACTCTTTGAGAGCATAAACTGTCTTCATTATTGTTTGAATTGTAAGTGAAATTATTTGTGAACCCAAAATGATCTGTGAAATGACTGAGAACCAGTCTCAATGAATTTAGAAAGTTTATTTTGCTAAGGTTAAGGACATGCCCATCACACAGCCTCATGAGGTCCTGACAACATATGGCCAAGGTGGTTATGTTACAGCAGGTAGACAGACATGAGCAGGGCAGGAGAGGGTCCCCCCTCAACCAGGAATGTCAGGCAACCATCAAGTGACAGGCAGTTATTAAACTGTCTCTCTAAAATAATTGGTTGCAACCAGCACCATGGACAGGCAGTCTCCCAGTAAACAGAAACACCTGAAACTGGTAATCACCAGCTTCCTGACAAGCTCTCAGGAGTTGGGCAAGTGAGCTCAAGCATACACATTAAGAGGCAAAACAAAACAAAACAAAACAAAAACCCATGGAATTTAACTGGTGTATGAACTTCTAGGGACATTTGACTGGTAAAGGAAGAATTTCTCAAGTGAGCATGCATACAACTCGAGTAAACACACTTTACATGTGTGGGTTATGATAAGAGGTTGTAGAAACTGAGGTTTTAACATTTAGATCAAGCTTCCAGGTAGCAGGCTTCAGAGAGAATAGATTGTAAATAAATCTTATCAGACTTAGAGCCTTTTCTATCAGGAATTCCAAAAGAGAGGAGGGTATAATAAAGTATGTCTAGCTGGCCCTTCCGATTATGGCATACGAGTTTTTCAGGATAACTTTGGAATGTCCTTGGCTGAGAGGAGGGGCTTATTCAGATGGTTGGGCAGGGCTTAGAATTTATTTTTGGTTTACTGATTGAATAAACCGCATGTTGCTGGGCAGCCACAAAGTCCCAGGAGCTCTTCCAAGCATGGAGACACATAAAAGCCATTGGAATGAAGATGGCATTAGATACTTCTCTTGCAGAGCACAGGTCAAGACACATGGAGTACTGCATTATTTTGAGTTTCTGCTAATGCATTTCTTATGGATATTTTTGCAATTCTCATGAAATACCAGCAAATACTAGAAGGCTACAGGCCTGGTGCCTGCTTTGAGAGGAAGGAATTGGGAATGATTTAGATTATTTCATTGGATACATTCGGCAGCAGATAGGTTATGATTAATGTTTGGATTGCAACACTAAGAATAAATGAATCCTGGAAAAAGTATGTCCTCACAATGTCAGCCTCAGGCCAGACTTCTTATTGGAAAAAGTTTATTTAAAAAAATAACTGCTGATCCTGTGATATATTAAATGCCTTTTACCAACTACAATATTAGAGGACTTCTCGATTGTCCTGATTGATGGCAATTCAAAGGCTATAAAGAGCCTTAACTGTTTTTCATGCAGATGCTTTCTTTATAAACCCTCCCTGGGCTCTTAAACCATTAGTGAGATGTCATTGGTTTAGGAGAGAAACACCTACCCTAAGTTCAAACCTAGATGTTTTGGAAATTTGCAAGAAAAAGTAATAAGGTCTCAGAGTGGACATTATCAGGCAGAGGTGACGAAACTGAGGCAGGCTTTTGTGTCCTTCTTGTGAGGCTGAATGTCAAATGAACTGATGACACAAGGTATAGGTTAACTATATCCTATTAGTAGATCATGAAAGACAACTGGATCATGGCACTGAGGCAGCCTGCTAGGCTAGACCCATAAATGGAATAGCAGAAAAAGCAGGCATGTGAGTCATTTATTGGCCAAAATATAGCTTTCTAATTAAATAAAAGTATGAATGAATGAGTCAAAAGTCAACACCTTCCAAGAGGGAGATGCAAATCAATCAGGAATCACCCAATGACTGGACAATGTCAAGGTTTCCTTACATGGATTTGGTATGTCCTCTAAAAAAAATAGGATAAAACCACAAGCTGTGGCAGGTAAATTAACACAATACAAATTAGTCCAGGCTTCATTCTCGAGGGCTGTCTAGCTATCTAGGGTGAATAAATTAAGATGGGCCTCATGGAAGTAGCTTGTATTAATTAGGTCTTTTGCTTATAAACAGAGTACCTGTATTCTGTGTCTAGTGCTACAACTGGCAATAGCACCCAGAGCACTGCAATGAATTTCACAGATTTTAAATAAAAGTTTTGTGAGCTGGACCTCATACAGAAGCTGCCCTAAGCTACCTTATGAATGATTCTGTTATAAAATGATGTTAGTTATCATGCTCAAAAGTAATAAAAATGCTTTGAAATTTTCCCAAATACTGCCCAAATGTGACTCATCTTTTTCAAAAATGGCGAATAGGTGGCATGAGAGGCAGCTTCCCATGTCCATGGGAAGCTTTTTTCATTGTCTCTATGCCATTCTTTCCTACCAGTTCTGACTGGGCCTCAGAATTCTTCTTATCACAATGCCTTAGACATGTTGTACCAAGCGATCAGACAGACATGAGTTAAAACCTAAATTTCAATAGATGTATGAGGTTTAACGGAGAGCTGTTTAAGACAGAGTGGCAAAAGAAATTATGGAGCCACATGCTTTCTCTGTGATTGCTGGTGTTAACTGAATGCTTATCACCAGCCTAAAAGGTATTAACTCATTTAATCCTCACAAAAACTCAATGTAGGAGGTATTAGTTGTTTTTTTTTCCCCCTCCTGCATAATTCGGATAATGAGGTCCAAAAAGGTTAAACTTGTTGAAGAGTATACAGCTACTGTCGGAGCTGAGATTTACCCCTACTCCTGGCCGCAGATGCTGTACTCTGAACCACTGGGATGAAAAGAACTCAGAAGAGGTAAATAATATAGAGAGACTATATTATTTACTCTCTTTTCAAAGAGAATAAAATCATTGAAATGAAGAAAAAAAAAGTAAAAGGATACATGGGAAAAGCAAAAGATCCATATTTATATTTTTTATAGAATTATAGATAGCTGTGTTTTGAAAAATGTCTTTAGGCATATATACAATTACATATATATATATATATGTTCTTTGGGTATCCAATATATATCATGGCAGACTTTACATGTATATGTTTATGTGTATGTATACATATTTCTCAGTGTTAACAAAGAGTAGCAACAACATGACATGTTAACATTTTTCAAAACGTAAAAAAACACTTTACAATTTGACCTTTTCCAATTACTCGGGTGAAAATCCATTTTCTGAAGAAGAGTGAAGGGTAAATGTCACATGGCTGAATCATAGACTACTAAAAAGGTTAACGCAAACGTAGGCCATTGCCACAGTGCTTTTAGCCTGAGACATAATAAGTAAACTTACTTTATTTTGAAAAAAAAAATTTGTTTCTATGGTGGTATAAGAGTGTATTTTCATAGACAATAATTAGGACAAAAATGCAGGGATATGAAAATCAAGACTCATTTCCTGAATGTCAGCATCAAGGTTTTCTTTCATCATTTAGGAAAAAAAATAGCGTGCCCTCTGTGCATTTCCCAGAGGATATACCTCTTTGTTGACTTTTTATACACTACTCCTATAATTTATCAGTGTGCAAGGATGAAAGTCTTGTGACTTCCAGGGTGGACATTAGAAAAAGAAGAAAGGTTAAAAAATTCTTCAATTTTATACAAACACGTTGTTATGATCTGAATGCTTGTGTCCTCCCCCCGTTTATATGTAGAAATCCTAATTCCCAATGTGATTGCATTTGAAGATGGGGCCAAAGCTCTCACAAGTGGGATTAGTGCCCTTATGAAAGAGTCCCTAGAGGCCTCACTTGCCCCTTCCTTCATGGGAAACACAGCAAGCGGACACTGTAAAAAATCAGAAAGTGGACCCTCACCAGACACTCAGTCTGCCAGCACCTTGATCTTGGATTTCCAAGCCCACAGAAGAGTGAAAAATAAATATCTGCTGTATATAAGCTACCTATATGGTATTTTATTTTAGCAGCCCAAATAGATTAGAATAGCAATCTTTCTCCTGTTTATTTTCTTCAGTGTTTTAGGTAACATTATACTTACTTAGAAAGTATTAAAGTCATTATGAATATGTGAGCTCCTTAGTACATATAATTACCTTTACCATTGAATAAGGTGCCTTTTGACATGTACTTTTCATGAGATTTTGAAAAATATGAGCTACTATCCCTATGATCCACTTATACTGGATAAATTAATTATCCATCATATGGCACTAATATTTTTTTTAAAAAAAACTATCATACAGTTGGCCATTGTCTTTAGCTATTTACTCAGCTCTATAAAAATCTCTAAAATCAAATATTTTTGATAGGTCTTATCATTAAATCCATCCCAGGAAAGTGTTTTTAAGAAGTGTCTCTGGAAACTTTTACAGCTGTAGCTACAAACATAGAGCAAGGAAGAAAATTCAAGCAATCATTGCAATGATTCAAGAAAAAAAAATTGCTTTAATTATCAGGTCTTTTAGAGAGTGTGCTGTGTCTCTTACCTCAGCTAGCCACATATGGAAGTCATGACTTGGACTAGGAATCAGTGTTTTGTATGATAACAGATAACAGCTGAAGTTTCAGTTCCATCCATTTTAGGGTTCTGGGCTGCACTCCTGCACAACCTTTGATTAAGCTGGAAATATGTGCTGTTTACATCAAAGGGCAGAGACTCTAAAGTATAGGAATTCATATTCAGCACCATTCACCAGAGCTGCCAGGAAGATTGGCATGACGCTCACAAACCTTGCTTGGCACGCAGTGATGAAGGAGGGTTTCAGAGCCAAGAGGGAGACAATATTTATGTGTTCAAATCAGAGCTGGTGCAGGGCATGCTCAGAACGTGCCACCTGGAGAAACATCATCTGTGTCTGGGGCTCTTCCTTGGTCTGAAGCTGGTAATCAATCCTGACAGTGATTTCATTAGGGGACTGCCTGGCATATAGTCTCTCCATTTTAATTGAAAGTGTGGTTTGTTTTCACTATTGACATGGCGATAAGATTCTTTCATACTGAAACAGACCTGGAAGGGTGGGATAGACTGTCCAAATAAAGTGAAAACATTTACTTCTGAGTTAATCCATTCTGCTCACTCATAGCCATTGAATTTACTATTGCTCTCCAAAGAACTCCCAAAGTGTCCCACATTCATGCCCAACTCTTGGTTTTGCTCATACTGTCCCTGCCAAGAAATACACATCTCTATCTTTTATTCTTTTTTATAACTATGACAGAGTTCAAGACATGCTATTCTAAAATATGACACCCTAGCATATTCAATATTTTACGCTGAAGGAATTTGAGAAACAGCAGAAGCAGGAAAATTATTCTCACCTTCCCCTCACCCTTATCCCCTGAAGCAGGTCATAGAACCTAGAAAGAATTTTCTGATCTTCTACTGAAGTAGGTCATGAGACCCTGATTCCAGAAGTGCCCTTCCTATACATGGGAAATAGGAACCTCCTTATCTCTGAAGACACGGAGTCACAGAGAAGACACACACACAGACACACACACAGGCTTTACATCTCTTAAAACCCCAGGCCTTATTGGCTTATTGACTGTAAATAGATTTCTGTATAAGTAAGAGAAGAATCTGAATAGACCTTGGTAAGTTTCTACCACTTCAATACCATTACATAATACCCCCTTGTCCAATTACATTTCTCCATGACTGTTCACTCTTTGTCAAACTTAACATAAAAATGCATAAGTTTCAGAGTGTCTTTGTTCACTTCTGAAGGCTCATGTGTCACATAAAACATGCTAAATAAATTTGTATGCTTTTCTCTTGTTAACCTGTCTGGTTATAGAGGCCGCAGCCATGAACATAGGTTGGGTAAGGAAGAGATATTTTTCCTCTTCTATATCTACAATTCTTTTGAAGCCAAATCCTCTCTTAACCCACAGCCTTCTTTGCTTAATGCTCATTGATCCCTGGATTGGACATATAATGGAAGCTAGGGTGTTCAGACACCATGTATTTTTCCTCACCTAGAAACTTAAATACAAGCTTATAACACAGTGAGACGACAACGCTCCCCTATGGCTCATCAAGACCTCCAGTAAATGCAAAGCAGGCATAGTGTTCATTCCTGGCTTTGATGCTCTATGTGCAAGTTACCTAGAGTCTAACTGCCTCAGTTGTCTCCTTTCCAGTATGAGAGCAATGGTAGCATTTACCTATATAGTCAATGTAAGCATTAAGTTAGATTAAGTTGGATAATTCATAGAAAATATTTAACATTTCTCGTGTTTGTATTAAGGACCGTTACCCCATTTGGTTGCAAGTACCTTGAGTTCAAACACTCCTTTTCTTCTCCTTTCAATCTCTGGTAGTTTTAAGCAGACAGCAGATTCTGGTAATTTCTTTGATATGCCTCATAAAATCATACTAGTTTGTGTTATTTCTCAGTTTCAGAGTAATAAGAGCAGTGGAGAGGAAACCCAGACCTTGATGGAGAAAAACAGCGACTTTGTTCTATTCGTTGGTGGTCGATCTGTGGTGAGATGAAGAGTGGGCAGGTCTCAGCCCTCAGGGAGCAGTTGTGTGGTCACAGTGAAAAGCAGCTCAGCTCTATCCTCCTCATGGGTGGATGAGCCTCCAGAAAGCATTCACTCGGAGGGGAGAAATAGGACAGAGAGAGCAATCGGGATAAAATCATCTTAGTTTCAAAGGTGAAGCTGACTGTGACATGAAGGTAGGACTTAAAGCCAGTGGTCTTTCAACTTTCCCCATGTTTATGACAGCATTTTGGTAATGTGCCTGTAATTAAGCTCTTGTTGGAATTTTAAAAGCTTTCTTAAAATATGTTTAATTTCCCTTTTCATCTTTCAACTTAGAAGAAATGCTAATTATTCTAAGTTGGAAGATAAAATTAGAAAAGATGTCAATTCAGTTGCATTTTGATGAAAATCTGACTTCAGGACATTAATTTGAACCATAGGAAACACCTGAAGGGTATTGTCTTTTGCTGAGGAACACACAGTCGTGCCTGTTGAGTTTCCCAAAACTTATATCTTGTCAGGTCAATCAATCAAACTTAAAAGACACTGAGGAATCTGAATATCTTCTCTTGAGTCTTCTGGAGTCAAGCCCATGTGCTGTCACAGAGCATCCTTGGTATGACGGCCCATCTCTCATACAGCACAGCACACACTCTGTGGATGTTAGATTATTTTAATTTTCTGATAGTGCATTTGGCACGAGGTTGATTTTTTACAACTGCTGATTCAAATATTGTCACAAAATATTTGAAAATCGATCTTTATATATCACTAAATTACTTTTCCATTAGTAGTACCCACAAATACAAAATCACTGAATATAAATTTTCAGCTGTATTTTCTGATCTGATTACATAAATGTTATTTAATTTAAATTAAGCCAAAGTTGGAGCTAAACAGCTTTTCTGTGACCATTTCATCTTTAAGATGAAGTTAAAAGGGTTTGCATTTGAAATATCCCTTTATTGAATTGAAAGTAGCATTTCCAGTTAATGTCCAGCATCCTCTGAATGCCAATGGTCTTTGAGTAAACAGATGAACTTTCATGTCTCTCTTTTAGTTGTTTAAGACACCAGTTCACATCATCAGTAAGTAATAACAAAAACCTCTTGGTAATGCACATGAATGCCAATTCCTGTTTTATATATTTGAATAGAGGATAGAACATAGTAAGAATAACAGATAAGTATTTTTAAATTCCCATGTTATTTTTCTCCTTTACATTCAGTGGCTAAGTGTGGGGATTCATACATTGCTCCCAGAAATGGCACAAAATTGTGCTAAAATAGAACCAAATAACCACATTGTTTGCAGTTTTGATTTTTTTCTCCAATAAAAGGTAGTTATTTACACAGTAATTTTTTAGTCACAATAAAAATTTATAACATAAAGAGCTTTTGTTTCCACATTAGTCACAAAAGAAATAGATCATTTTATGTATTTTATGTATGTGTGTACACATTTACACACGCACAAACTGGACCACGTTTCCAGGGTTCAGTGGAGGAAAAATTCTTTTTCATTATTAAGTATAACGTTTTCAAATAGATGAATCAGAAAATTTTACATAGATAAAAGTCCATTTTGTATGAACAGTGTCCATCATGTGCTTTGAGGGATAAATAGGGTAAATGATGGTTAAACAGCATTCTTTAAAGGGCGGGACTACTTTTCCCCAAATTTCAGAGCCAGGAGTCCCCAGCAGGGGATCCACGGAGCAGGCAAGAAAGAACCTGAAATAACCTTCAGAGGAAAAATCACGTGGGCAATAACATGGGTCAGCCTCTGCCCACTGGAACTCATTTCCCGGCAGACACTACATAGCAATGACATCATCACTACAGTTACATCTAAGAAAGCAGTTTATAAAACAAGCACCAAACCACTGGGCATAATTTTCATCATAATCTACAACTTTTACCCTGAACGATGGAGTTTAATCACCAAAAAAATTACATACTAGGGTTCCAGATGATAGGATCACCCAAGTTATTTAGGTTTGCACCACTGTACTTCAGCCTGGGCAACAGAGCAAGACTCTGTCTAAAAAAAAAAAAAAGGTGGGCACATTGGCACTTAAAAAAAAATCAGAAAATAATATGGCTTCAAGTGGACAAATAAATATAAATTTCTAAGGAAGTCTTCGCATTATCTATTGGTTTTCTCTTGATTTGGTTCCATGGATAATTTCTCTCCAAGTTCTCTAATAAGTTCTGCTAGGTCTTGTGTATTCTGAGATTTTTCTTCAAGGAGTTCATAGCGGAGACTTGAGATATCCTGCTTAATTTCCTTCAGTTCCCCTTTGAAAGCAAGAGTGATAAGAAGTCAACTATAATACACATGAAGAAAAACTTGCGATTGTGGGACAAGAGGATATCAGCCCTAATTTCACACACAATTTTATTTTAAATCCTTTCAAAGGAAATAAGTTCCTAATGGAGAAGGTGGTTGTTTTCTTAGCTAAACGTTTTGGTGAATGAAGAGATTGTAGCAGAATGATTAACAAAAGTCCTCCTAAGGTAAGTTAAAAGAAAACGGTGGTGAAGAAATCAGGGGTTGAGGCAGCAGCACCTTCCTTGCCTTTCCCACCCACTTCCTCCTCCCTCCAAGTCTACCATGAGAATAATAGCTTTTCATCTAGCAAGTGGCAGCTGTCCCCACCAGTGGAGAAATAGCCTATTCCCTACTCTTTAACAGAATTGGTGGCTGGTGAGATCCTGTGCTACTTTTCCCCTTGAAGTTCACTCTCCCCACACGTGTCTCTGCAGCTCTTCCTCCACTCTGCGTTAGGCCCCGGTCCTGACTCACATTCAGGGGCTGATTTGTTTCTGAGTTCAACTCACCTTCGTTCACTTCGTCACTCTCCTTATCTACCTGGGCCTGCAGTACATATCTTTTAATGAGCCTCTTCATTATTTTCTAGACAGAGAAAGGAGAAATCTATGTCATTTTGAGGTTGATGACAAATCTTTCATTTGGAACAAGATTCTGAGTCTTCCAAAGGGCTGACCACAGGGAGGAAGTGATGGCTAACAAAGACTAAGGTGATTCAGCTAGGATGCATGCAATCTCCACATTTTGCTTTTCTTTCCTTCTTCTTTTTTTTGAGACAGAATCTCTTTCTGTCGCCAGGCTGGAGTGTAGTGGCATGATGCCAGTTCACTGCAACCTCCGCCTCCCAGGTTCAAGCAATTTTCCTGCCTCAGCTTCCCAAGTAGCTGGGACTACAGGAGCACACCACCATCCCCAGCTAATTTTTGTATTTTTAGTACAGACGGGGTTTCACCATGTTGGCCAGGGTGGTCTTAATCTCTTGACTTCGTAATCTGCCCACCTAGGCCTCTCAAAGTGCTGGGATTACAGGCATGAGCCACTGTGCCTGGCCTTGCTTTCCTTTTTAAAGCAGTTCCGTATCACCTGGACTAATAACTCAAAAATGAATTCTTAGAAAAGAATGTTTAGAGCAAACATGTAATCCCTTATGTCCATTTCTTGTACTTTATTTGAAAAGTATTAGAGCAAGACAGTCTTTTAGTGGGGTTGATGAAAGATGTACACTATTGCTCAAGGAAATGGGGAATCAAGCTAATGTCCACTCATTTAAGCCCCATGTGTCTGACCAAAAAATGGAACCAGTTTTTATTTTAAACTTTCTATTAATTTGGGAAAGACTAGTTTCAATGTAACAAATTTTTCAAGTAACTTGACCTCTATCACGCAAACATTGATTTTACTATTTTTTTTTTTCATTAAAAGAAGGAATCTTAGTGGATGCTCAGAAAGTACTGGATGGATATAGAACTAAACAAAATTTTACACCTAAGTCAAGGTTAAATGGTAGATAGTAAGTCCCTACCTTCAAGAATCTCTTCTAAAGATATGATTTATTACATGAACAAGTATGTTCATAGAACTAGTTAGAAAAAATGAAACTTTAAATGTCCATCAGTAAGGAATTATTTTTAGTAAATTGCCTTATATTTATATAAAGGAATATAATACATTCACTGAATTAACAGGAATATATATTTTGTGGAGAGAAAAATCACAAGCTAAAAACTATTACTCATTATATAAGTACAATTAACTCTTATATAGTATTATATATGCATTTCATAATATTATTAAGATATATGTAAAATTACACATATATAGACATATAATCACCTGGCAGAATTTTTACCAAAAGCAAGTAGTCTTTGTTTCTCAATGGTGGAGTTTGACATGAATTTTACTCTCTTCTTTATGTTTTTTTCTAAGGTTTGTCTTTTTCATTGAACATGGAGACTCTCAGATCTGATTCCAAGACTATTTTTTTGTTTAACTTATATCTCTCTAGCACTTACAAAATGCCTGGTATATGGTAGTTGATAAATACTTGTTGAAGTAATGCATTATTTGATAGTGAGGAAAATATCCTAATACTTTATTTTCATTTAAACAATCACATAGTTTAAGAATCTAAATATTACAAATAACAACTCTTATTTCTTTAAAAATCCATGCTTACCTGATACTGTCTTGGCGGATTATTGAAACTATTTAAATGGAAATCTTCTGAGTTCCTTACACTTGGTGGTTTATTATGCCCAACCTGTAATTTGAAAATAATTAGAAATGAATTCCTATTTAAATTTTCTTTTAAATAATGTAATGAGACGTTATACAATTAACTAATAAATAGTCTCATATACACAAATTATCTATCTGTATAGTGCCATTTAACTTGCTTAATATTCTGTCTTGCAAGACAAATCAGTGACACTTTAGGTGTGTTCAGTTTCTTAATGGCTATCAGAGGTTGTCTGAGGAGTCTCTTAGACTTGTGAGTGCCAGTCATGTTGTCATGAAAGTCATGCTTTAATCTTTTCACAGCTACATCCATTGTAGAGGAAGAGTCAAGCAAATTGAGGAAATAGTTCATTGATGAGGGATCAACAGTGCCACCTGATTAACTAAGACATCCACACCTGTGGCAGGGTCTGATGTGGCTCCTGAAGAAACACCAGGGTAAGACTGTGGTGGAAAAGAATTCAGTCGCCAAAAAATTTCTACTTAATGTTTGAATTTTAGGTACTGCATACTATCCCATTTGGGCAGCATTTTTTTAAGTTAAAATATATTTACCTGAATAGGCAAATAAGAAATAGTGAAAGCAATCTTCAATAGAGGTGGTAGCATAACATATTAACGTAGGAGGATGATTTAAAACCTCTTTAATACATTTTCTAAAGGAAAAAAGTAGAAGAACTGAAGTAAAACAAGCAGCTCTGAATTTGCATGTTTATGATACACAGCTGTTTTCTGGAGGAAGAGACACCTCGAGATTGTCTTCAAAGATATGCAGTGATTTATATTTCCTGGTGACATCTAGGTTGCTGTAAGTAAAGCTCAATCAATCAGACTGAATTAAAATCCTTGTATTAACTTTAATGCTTTGATACTTTAGCCACATATTGAATTAAAACAGCTACTCAGACATTCATCTATTAAGCAAGTATATATTGAGGGTCCTGTGCTAGGCTCTGGGTATAAATGAACATAAGCAATTATGGTATAGCTGAGTTATGGTAATAGCACAATTATGAAAAATATGGCAAGATTGCAAGATTGATAAGATTTGTAATACAGAAATCTGGAAATGTTATTTATATAGCATCATTTTTCATGTATCTATTATTTCCTTTTGTTGTCACTCACTCTAAAGATGTTAGTAAGTGTCCATATATCTTAACTTATACTGAATTTTAAAATCCCTCTGATGAATTATATAATTTATTAAATTAACCAAAGAGAGGCAGTTTAGGTTCTCAAAAAGAGGACTTGAAGCGAACCTGAAGGATAAACACTATCTGGCTTTGCTACAAGCTAGCCATGGAACAGTAGGTAAGCTGCTTCAACTTTCTATATTCTTGTCTGACACTGAAGGAAGTGGTCTAGCTAGCTTCTATCATCATTCAAACCCCACTAATTTATGAATTTGTGAAATGCATAAAAAGTTCCACGTAACATTTTAAATAACACAATGGGAACCCTGGCTTTGAAACTATAATTAATGTCTTAAGAACATCATAAAAGGTGAGGACCTAGTGTGAAGCCCACTAAGCACATAATGAGAAAGCATGCAGGTGAGGAAAGGCTCATAACCATCATGACTCTGATTTATTTGCCATCTATTCAATAACTCACCTCTGACATTTTGGGCTAGATAATTCTTTGGTGTGGGTGGCCTCCCGTGCATTATGGAATGCTTAGCAGCATCCCTGGCATCTAATCTAGGGATTAGATGTCAATCAGAGATCCCACCACCCTCTACTGTGACAACGAAAAATATCTGCCGGTATTATCAAATGCACCAGATTGGGGGTGGAGGGCACAATCGCCGCTGGTCAAGAACCACTGGTATAGTTAAATGGTATAAGACGAAATATTTATAAATCCACAGGGGCATTTTGATGTGACTAGTTTTTTTCTAAGTATGAAATACCAAGTTTTGGATACATATATATTTTATTTTCAGAAAAAAAATCTAGTCAGTTTCTAATACATCATAGAAATTCAGTAATGTTTTTTTAAAAAACTGAATACTACGGAGAACAATAACTTATCTAGTGGTGCAAGGAAGTATTATTACCACTTGGTGGCAGAAAGTGCCATTATTTAATGTCTGGAAATCCAAGCCTGCAAGACTATTGCATATAAAAGAAAGAAAAATCACCTTGAAGATTGAATAGTATTTAAAGCTCAGGGATTTGGATGTTTATAGATAGAGCCAATGTGTACAGTGCCACAGAGACTGGAATTGGGAAGCTTGTTGTCTATATGCAAAAAGGACTGGATGCAAGCTTTGTTGCTAATACAGATGTAAACACTCTGTCCAATTCCAAATGAACCATTGCCTGCCCTCTTCGTTAATACCTTCTACCATATTTTATGCATTCTTTATTCGTTTTCTTTTTCTTTTCTCTCTCTTTTTTTTTTTTTTTTTTTTTTTTTTTTTTTGAGATGGAGTCTGACTCTGTCACCAGGCTGGAGTGTAGTGGCATCATCTTAGCTCACTGCAATCTCTGCCTCCCAGGTTCAAGTGATTCTCCTGCCTCAGCCTCCCAAGTTGCTGGAATTACAGGCACGCGCCACCACACTCAGCTAATTTTTATATTTTAATAGAGATGGGGTTTCACCATGTTGGACCATGTTGGCCAGGATGGTCTCTATCTCCCGATCTCACAATTCGCTCACCTCAGCCTCCCAAAGTGCTGGGATTACAGGCATGAGCCACCATGCCCAGGCTTGTTTTATTTTTCATTTCCTAATAATTAGTTCAATATTAATATCTCTCATCATGTAGGTTCATTGTAGGATTAGAGTGAGCAACACTAATAACTTGTTTCTAATTCATTCAAACAAGTAATCTTATGTCTTTAAAGTTTCTTATATTGCTGGATATAGGAACAGTTCGGGGAATCTCCTATTTCCTACAAGCATTAAATGTCCTGCAACCAGGAACAGAGCATTGGACTGAAACGGTATCAACAATATATTCAGTCAGCAGTCCAGATAGGAAATGAAGCCGCGTTGTACTATAAACATACTGCTCTGAATCAAGTGGATGTTGATTGAAATTTAGGCTCTGTCACTTGTTTGAAATGGGACTTTAGGCAAATCATTTCACCTCTGTATCCTTAGGATTCTCAGATATACAATAGAGGAAGTAACATTACCTGCCTCTAAGAGTATTGCAGGAATTAAAGAGATGAGGTATAGAGAATATATCGCTTGACATACAGTGGACATTCTATAATTGTCAATACCTATTATTTTATAGAAAGGTAAATATCTACTATGTGGCTTTAGGTCTATTTCATGGTTAACTTTAATCTACACATACCCCTTTACTTATGATGGGGTTATATCCTGATAAATCCTTTGTAAGTTGAAAATACTGTAAACTGAAAATACACTTAATGCACCTAACTACTGAACATCGTAACTTAGCCTAGCCTACCTTAAACATACTCAGGACACTTACCTTAGCTTACAGTTGGCCAAAAGCATCTAGCACAAAGCCTATTTTATATTAATATTATAAAAAATTTGAATCAACATTCAAATTTGAAGCACGGTTTCTACTGAACACATAGTGCTTTCACACCATCATAAAGTTGAAAAATCATTAAGTTGAACTATGGTAAGTCTGGGACTGTCTGTAGTCAATTCATCCTGGAGATATTTTGCCAAGTATTACTTTTTACTGATGTGCCCAAGTCCATGACTAAGTCATTCAGGGAATGAAATATTCCGTGATTCCCACATTCAGATGAGCATTAAAATCTCCTAAGCTCTACTTTGCTGGGTTTAAAAACCTTCCCTAAGATGACAACTGGAATGTGATCTGTTCAGAAGTTGGCAGATAATCAAGAAGTTCAAGAAGTTATCTGGCATTATTAGGTTTACACATGTAATAGACTATGGAAGAGATCAACTTTTAGTTTATGCTATCCTTTCAGACTGTATATCTCAAAAACTAATGCTAGCAACCACCAAAGTCAGTGACCTTTAAAGGATATGATCAAAGATAATGAATAGGTCTTCTTACCTTGTTTCAAAATGTATTTTTATATATAGTTCATCCTACTGATATCTATGGTGCACCTGGAGCAGATGTGACAGCTTCGTTTGTGCAGCTAACTAAATACTTTAAAATTCAAGAGGTCAGAGAGAAGGCCTGAGTGAAATAGAAACTCACTTAGATATAGATGTTATGAAAAAGAGTGAGCAAAAGTCATATGAGTTGGATAAGAACGAACGAACCATAAGCATTTTTCTTAGTATGTATACACTTGACCCAAACCATCTCATTAGCAACGGGCAAAAATTATTTGAAATATAAATGATTGCCTTAAAAAAACATTTTCTCAGGAATACAGTTTAATGTATAGCATAAAACCAAGGCATGTGAAATGTGTCTCAAGATTTGTTCACCACAAGCTCATGTGGCAAGGGAAAATAAATACTTATGTTGATTTAACCCTCCAAGGATCAAATGCCAAGACTAGTTGAAAGTCTGAGATGTATCAAGGATTATACCTATGATAGATAAAGGGAAGTTGGAGCAGGAGAAGACAGAGAAAGCGTCTCCACTGTGAGTCTCTACTCACCTGTGAAAGAGGGACAGGTAAGATGATTGTGTGGGAAAGTCAGTCACTCTCTTGGGGAATGGCATATCTCCATGGCTACCACAATACACAATTACACAAGAGGCTGTCTAGATTGTTAAACTTATTGGAATCAACATTTTATTCCCAACTTCATAATTGAGGTCAGACATCACAGGTTTAGTACTTCTTCTACAGTTTGTTTTAAGCTATGATTAAAATATATATTTTCAGATTTTCTGCCAAGATGGCCAAATAGGAACAGCTCTGGTTAGCAGTTCCCAGCGAGAGTGGTGCAGAAGGCAGGTGATCTCTGCATTTCCAACTGAGGTAACTGGTTCATCTCATTGGAACTCGTTAGACAGTGGGTGCAATGCAAGGAGAACAAGTCGAAGCAGGGTGGGGTGTCGCCTCACCCAGAAAGTGCACGAGGCCAGAGAACTCCCTTTCCTAGCCAAGGGAAGTCATTAGGGACTTTCCCTGACACTCTGGCACAGATTCTGCGCTTTTCCCATAGTCTACACAACCTACAGATGAGGAGATTTCCTCTGGTGCCTACAATACCAGTGTCCCAGGTTTCCAGCACAAAACCGGGCAGCCATTTTAACCACAGCAGTTTTTTTTTTCCTCATACCATAGTGATGCCTGGAACACAAGCAAGACAGAGCCACTCATTCCCCTAAAAAGGGGGGGCTGAAGCCAGGGAGTCAAGTGATCTGGCTCAGTGAGTCCAAACCCCACGAAGACCAGCAAGCCAAGATCTACTGGCTTGAAATTCTCACAACCAGCACAGCAGTCTGAGCTAGACCTGAAATATTCAAGCTCAGTGGAGAGAGGAGTGTCCACCATTGCTGAGGCTGAGGCAGGCAGTTTTAACCTCGCCTATGTAAACATAGTTGGTGGGAACTTTACACAGCAACTGGCCAGAGCCCATGGCAGCTCAGTGAGGCCCCTGAAGGCAGACTGTGTCACTGGGTTCCCCTTTTGCTGGCCAAGACATCTCTGAATAAAGGCAACAGCCTGTCAGGGACTTACAAATACAGCCCCCATCTTCCTGGGACAGAGCACCTGGGAAAAGGGGCAGTTCTACATTCCTCTTCAGCAGACTTAAACATCCCTGCCTAGCAGCTCTGAAGGAAGCAACAGATATTCCAGCACAGCACTTGAGCTCTGATAAGGGACAGACTGCCTTCTCAAGTGGCTCTATGACCCCTGTGTATCCTAACTGGGAGACACCTCCCAGCAGGGGCTGACAGACACCTCATACAGGAAAGCTATGGCTGGCATCTGGCAGGTAACCTTCTGGGAAGAAGATACCAGAGGAAGGAACAGGTAGAAAGCTTTGCTGTTCTGCAACCCCCACTGGTGATTCTCAGGCAAGTAGGATCTGGAGTGGACCTCCAGCAGAACTGCAGAAGAGGGGCCTGACTGAAGGAAAACTAACAAACAGAAATAGTTTCAACATCAACAGAAAGGACGCCCACTCAGAGATCCCATCCAAAGATCACCAACTTCAAAGACAAAAGGTAGATAAATCCACAAAGATGGGAAGAAACCAGTGCAAAAAGGTTGAAATCTCCAAAAACCAGAATGCCTCTTCTCCTCCAAGGGATCACAGCTCTTCATCAGCAACGGAACATAACTGGACAGAGAAAGAATGAGTCTGAGAAACTGACAGAAGCAGGCTTCAAAATGTGGGTAATAACAGACTTCTCTGAGCTAAGGAGTATGGTCTAACCCAATGCAAGAAACCTAAGAACATTGAAAAAAGGTTAGACGAAATGCTAACTAGAATAACCAGCTTGGAGAAGAACATAAATAACTTGATGGAGCTGAAAAACACAGCACAAGAATTTTGTGAAGCATACACACCTTTCAACAACCAAATCAGTCAAGCAAAAGAAAGGATATCAGAGATTGAAGATCAACTCAATAAAATAAAACAAGAAGGCAAGATAAGAGAAAAGAGAGTAAAAAGAAATGAACAAAGCCTCCAGGAAATGTAAATCTATGTTTGATTGGTGTACCTGAAAATGACGGGGAGAATGAAACCAAGTTGGATAACACTCTTCAGCATATCAACCAGAACTTCCCCAACCTGGCAAGGCAGGCCAACATTCAAATTCCAGAAATACAGAGACCACCACAGGGACATTCCTCAAGAAGAGCAACCTCAAGACAAGTAATCATCAGATTCACCTGGGTTGAAATGCAGGAAAAAACTGCTAAGGGCAGCCAGAGAGAAAGGGCGGGTTACCCACAAAGGGAAGCCCATCAGACTCACAGTGGATCTCTTGGCAGAAACTCTACAGACTAGAAGGGAGTGGGAGACAATATTCAACATCCTTAAAAGAATTTACAACCCAAAATTTCTTATCCAGCTAAAATAAACTTCATACGTGAAGGAAAAAGAAAATCCTTATGGACAAGCAACTGCTGAGAGATTCTTTCACCACCTGGCCTGCCTTACAAGAGCTACTGAAGGAAGCACTAAACATGGAAAGGAACAACCTGTACCAGCCACTGCAAAAAACATACCAAACTGTAAAGACCATTGACACTATGAAGAAGCTGCATCGACTAACAGGCAAAACAACCAGCTAGCATCAAAATGGCGGACTCAAACTCACACATAACAATATTAACCTCAAATGTAAATGGGCTAAATGCCCCAACCAAAAGACACAGTCTGGCAAATTAGGTAAGGAGTCAAGATTTACTGGTGTGCTTTCTTCAGGAGACCCATCTCGCGTGCAATGACATACCTAGACTCAAAACAACAGGATGGAGGAAGGTTTACCAAACAAATAGAGAGCAAAAAAAGCAGGGGTTGCAATCCTAGGCTCTGATAAAACAGATTTTAAACCAACAAAGATCAAAATAGACAAAGAAGGGCATTACATACATAATGGTAAAGGATCAATGTAACCAGAAGAGTTAACTATCTTAACTATATATGCACCCAATATAGGAGCACCTAGATATATAAAGCAAGTTCTTAATGACCTGCAAAGAGACTTAGACTCCCACACAATAACAGTGGGAGATTTTAATACCCAATTGTCAATATTAGACAGATCAACAAGACAGAAAATTACAAGGAGAGCCAGGACTTGAACTCAAATTGGACCAAGTGGACCTAAAAGACATCTATGGAACTCTCCACCCCATATCCACAGAATATACATTTGTAGCACCACATCACATTTATTCTAAAATTGACCACATAATTGGAAGTAAATCACTACTCAGCAAATGCAAAAGAATGGAAATCATAACAAACAGCCTCTCAAACCACAGTGCAATCAAATTAGAACTCAGGATTAAGAAACTCACTCAGAACCACACAACTTCATGGAAACGGAACAATGTGCTCCTGAATCACTATTAGATAAATAACGAAATGAAAGCAGCAATAAAGATGTTCTTTGAGACCAATGAAAATGAAGATACAACATACCAGAATCTCTGGGAAACATTTAAAGCATTATCTACGTGGAAATTTATAGCACTAAATGTCCACCACAGAAATCAGGAAAGATCTAAAATCAACACCCTAGTGTCACGATTCAAAGAACTAGAGGAGCAATATCAAACAAATTCAAAAGCTAGCCAAAGACAAGAAATAACTCAGATCAGAGCAGAACTGAAGGAGATAGAGACACAAAAAAACCCTTCAGACCATTAATGAATCCAAGAGCTGTTTTTTTTTGGAAACTATCAACAAAATAGATACACCACTAGCCAAAGTAGTAAACAATAAAAGAGAGAAGTATCAAATAGATGCAATAAAAAATGATAAAGGGGATATCACCACCAATGGCACAGAAATACAGACTACAATCAGAGAATGCTACAAACACCTATATGCAAATAAACCAGTAAATCTAGAAGAATTGGATAAGTTCCTAGACACTTACACCTTCCCAAGACTAAACCAGGAAGAAGTCAAATCCTTGAATAGACCAATAACAAGGCCCAAAATTGAGGCAGCAATTAATAAGCTACAAACCAGAAAAAGTCCAGGACCAGACAGTTTCACAGCCGAATTCTACCAGAGGTACAAAGAGAGCTGGTACCATTCCTTCTGAAACTATTCCAAACAGTACAAAAAGAGGGAATCTTCCCTAACTCATTTCAGGAGACCAACATCATCCTGATACCAAAACCAGACAAAGACACAACTAAACAAGAAAATTTTAGGTCAATATCCATGAAGAACATTGATGCAAAAATCCTCAATAAAATACTGGCAAACTGAATCCAGCAGTACATCAAAAAGCTTATCCATCACAATCAACTTGGCTTCATCAACATATGCAAATCTATAAACGTAATCCATCACATAAACAGAACCAAAGACAAAAACCACATAATTAATAGATGCAGAGAAGGACTTCAACAAAATTCAACAGCCCTTTATGCTAAAAACTCTCAATAAACTAGGTATTAATGGAATGTATCTCAAAATAATGAGCTATTTATGACCAACCCACAGCCAATATCATAATGAATGGGCAAAAACTGGAAGCATTCCCTTTGAAAACTGGCACAAGACAAGAATGCCCTCTTTCACCACTCCTATTCAACAGAGTATTAGAAGTTCTGGCCAGGTCAATTAGGCAAGAGAAATAAATAAAAGGTATTCAATTAGGGAAAGAGGAAGTCAAATTGTCTCTATTTGCAGATGACAAGATTGTATATTTAGAAGACCCCATCGTATTAGCCCAAAATCTCCTTAAGCTGATAAGCAACTTCACCAAAGTCTCAGGATACGAAATCAATGTGCAAAAATCGCAAGCATTCCTATACAGCAATAATAGAGAGCCAAATCATGAGTGAACTCCCATTCACAATTGCTACAAAGAGAATACAATACCTAGGAATACAATTAACAAGGGATATGAAAAACCTCTTCAAGGAGAACTATAAACCACTGCTCAAGGAAACAACAGATGGAAAATATTCCATGCTCATGCTTAGGAAGAAGTAATATCATGAAAATGGCCATACTGCCCAAGGTAATTTACAGATTCAATACTATTCCCATCAAGCTACCATTGCCTTTTTTCACAGAATTGGAAAAAAACACATTAAACTTCATATGGAACCAAAAAACAGCCTGCATAACTAAGACAATCCTAAGCAAAACAAACAAAAACGCTGGAGGCATCATGCTGCCTGACTTCAAACTATACTACAAGGCTACAGTAATCAAAACAGCATGGTACTGGTACCAAAACAGAGATAGATGAATGGAACAGAACAGAAGCCTCACAAATAATGCCACACATCTACAACCATCTGGTCTTTGACAAACCTGACAAAAACAAGCAATAGAGAAATCATTCCATATTCAATAAATGGTGTGGGAAAATTGGCTAGTCATATGCAAAAAGCTGAAACTGGATTAACTCCAGATGGATTAAAGATTTAAACATAAGAACTAACACCATAAAAATCCTAGAAGAAAACCTAGGCAATATCATTCAGGACATAGGCATGGGCAAGGACTTCATGGCTAAAACACCAAAAGCAATGACAACAAAAGCCAAAATAGACAAATCTGATCTAATTAAACTCAAAAGCCTCTGCACAGCAAAAGAAACTATCATTGGAGTGAACTGGCAACCAACAGAATGGGAAAAAATTTTTGCAATCTACCCATCTGACAAAGGGCTAATATCCAGAATCTACAAAGAACTTAAACAAATTTACAAGAAAAAATAACCCCATCAAAAAGTGGGTGAAGAATATGAACAGACACATCTCAAAAGAGGACATTTATGCAGCCAACAAACATTTGAAGAAAAGCTCATCATTGGTCATTAGAGAAATGGAAATCAAAGCCACACTGAGATACCATCTCACGTCAGTTAGAATGGTGATCATTAAAAAATCAGAAGACAACAGATGCTGGAGAGGATATGGAGACATAGGATCGCTTTTACACTGTTGGTGGGAGTGTAAATTAGTTCAACCACTGTGGAACACAGTGTGGCAATTTCTCAAGGATGGAGAACTAGAAATACTGTTTGACCCAGCAATCCCATTACTGGGTACATACCCAATGGATTTATAAATCATTCTATTATAAAGACACATGCAGATGTATTTTTATTGCAGCACTGTTCACAGTAGCAAAGACTTGGAACCAACGCAAATGCCCATCAATGATAGACTGGATAAATAAAATGTGGCACATATACACCATGGCATGTTATGCAGCCATAAAAAAGGATGAGTTCATCTCCTCTGCAGGGACATGGATGAAGCTGGAAACCATTGTTCTCAGCAAACTGACAAAAGAAAACCAAACACCGCATGTTCTCACTCATAAGTAGGTGTTGAACAATAAGAACACATGGACACAGGGAGGGGAACATTACACACTGGGGCTTGTCGGGGGTAGGGGGCTAGGGGAGGGATATTATTAGGATAAATACCTAATGTAGATGATGTGTTGATGGGTGCAGCAAACCACCCTGGCACATGTATACCTATGTAAAAACCTGCATGTGCTGCACATGTACCCCAGAACTTAAAGCATAATTAAAAAAACAAAAAAATACATATTATGAAAAGTGTAACTCTCATTTTAAATATATAATATACATTTTACTGATGTAAAATTTTTAATTTTCCACATTTTTAGAGAAGCTACAGGGAAAATAAAATTATTTGATTTGACAGACACCATAGTTTCTATCATAAAGAAAAAAGACATTTTGGTTCTATTTGAATTTTCTCCTATCTGCCTAGTGACTTATTATACATCCTTCATGCTTTCAGCATGAGTATTTTCATACTAGAAAAATGTAAGATCCAATTTACAATGACCTATTATTGCAAAAAATTTATTGACATTTAGAACCAAATAACAAAAAGAGCCATTTCTTTATGAGACATTACATTTGCATAGGTAATAAATATTTTAGGATTCGTGGGCCATATATGGCCTCTCTCACATATCCTTCATTTTTTCACAACTTTTTAGAAATGTAATTTTTAAAAATCTCTCTCAGTCTGAACAAAAACAGGCTCAAGACTGAATGTGGCCTGAGGGTTATGATTTGTTGACCCCTACACTAGCCTCCTAACTACTAAACTATCTTTCTAGAGTGAAATGACTTTGGAGCTCTGTTATATAACTTATTTTCCATGTCTTAAATTTCCCTTATTGCAATCATTTTTAAATGCAATCTAGATTCGCATGGAAAGGCAAGACAAACGTAACTTGTCTGAACAGCAAGAATGTGCCAATTTGCAATGACCCTAATCTGCTGACTCTCTTGGATGACCAGGGATGATTTCTACTTGCCTTCTTGCTGTCTTACTCTCAACCCACGTGGCCCCATCACTATGGCTGTGCCCCAGACTGTGGCAGGGCTCACAGAATTCATGCATAAGTCTCTCACCCACATGCTACCTCCAACTGCAGCCCTTCCTACCTGTGAAACTGTTCTTTGGAAGCTCCTCCCAGTCAAATTTCCTAATCTTACTAGGGCTAATAGTTTAGTGTTTCCCTTACTTAAAGCTCTCCTTTTTGTTCTGATTTGTAATAGGTAATTATTGACATGCTAGTGGAAGCGATGGTTAGAAAGGAGGCTGGGTGGCTGGATATCAGACAGGCCGTAAAAGGATTCCTATGTTGTTGGGGGAGGTAACATAACCAGCTTAAAACACACACACAAAAGCAGTCTCCCTCCTTGGCATTTGGGTTCCATGGGATGGCCATGTAGCATAGTTCTGGTCAATGAGATATAACAACAGAAATTTTTGGGAGAGTCTTCTGAGCGTGGTGGCAGATTAAGCTAGCATGCCCTACGTTTCCTTTGCCCTTACTCCTAACATGCCTGAAAAGTGGCTACAGTAGCAGAAGGAAAAGCTATCCTCTTACACCTGACTGTGAAAAAAATCCAAGAGAATCACAGAAACCCACGCCTGACAACAGGCACATACTGTCTAAATCTGGAGAGTTAAATGAGGCAGGGAAGAAACAACTGTTTTGTTTAAACCGCATGATTTGGATTTTATATTACTATGTGTAATTGAATGTAAGTCCTACCTGATACCTTGCCCTTTTCCTAATTCATTCATTTATCCCTTTTAGCAACAAGCATTTATTGTGCCCTTACTATGTGCATCCCACAAAAAATGAAACATGTCCTCATTGTTGAGGATTTCGCGACTCCCAGCGAAGGAACTGACAGATCTCTAGAACACATCATTCACTATAAACGGTGTCTACCACAATAGCCATTAAGGTCCCACAGTGCCTTTTTCCATCACTTCTTGATTACTGACAAATTAGGAGGCATTGGGGACCACGTGTGCTCTCTACCTGAGCTGCAGAAAGTGAAGTTAATCATATCCTCCGTCAGGTTCTTGACAGATTCATCTCTTCATATTCTCCCCTCTGTATGACTAGTCCTATATTCCATCACCATACGTATGTGCTTAATATATGTCTTAAATATACATATAATTCTTTTTTGCTTATCAAGTTATAGGCTTACTTCCACCTCTCAGTAACGGAATTTTTGAGAATTGTTAAAATAGTTGAATTCTTTAATGTGTCTGTTCTCTACTTCTTAAAACTGCTTCTGAATATCTGTCCCTTTCTCTGAAAAGACAAACCTGCTCATATGCATGATTTCATATTTTCAAATATTAGCTTACCTGTTTTTTGTCAAGCGATAATTTTGAAAGGTCTTCACGACTTCCTAAAACTCCAAGTTTCTTTTCTTCATGTATCTTTTAAAGACAGAACGTGTAATGAGTATAACTGCAGAACCAGTTTCACTCTTCATTCCGTATTTTAAAAGCCATCTGGTCTAATTCCCCAACAAGTTTAATGAAAGGAACATATTCTTACTGGGTTCTTCCCTTTGGCAAGTGCTGGGACGTTTCCTTTGGACTCTGAATTCCCTCAAGCTGCAATTCTAACCAGACCTGTAAACCACTAATTTAATTACATAAAAGAAAGAAGGGGAATTTTTTGCCACTGAGTTCTATAAGTTATATTTCTGGAACAATGTCATAGATGGTATATGTTTCCAAAGTTTCTGCACAAATTAATCATAACTACATTTAAAGAAAGCTTTAAAATTCTGAAAGTACTTTTATATGCTTATTTGATCATCAGGATGTAGATATAATTTTTTCACATATGACAGATGAGGAAACTAGAACTCAGAGAATGTGTTATTTACTTGAGAACTCTAAATAGTAAATTGCAAACAAACAGTGCAAGAATTGCAACATTCATTTTACTTAATGATAGAATCTTATTGTTCCAAGGAAACTTTATAGTCATTTGGCCCAGTTACCCATGCAGTGTAAGAAGGAAAAATCTTCAATAAATTCCCACTGTCAGCCACCTGGCATTTATTGACTGCCTACAATGGTGGGAAGCTCACTACTTCTAAAGGCAGCCCACTCTTCTGTTGGGCAGATTTTCTTGTTAAAAGTTTGTTCTTAGACCGAATTAAAATTTAACTACTTGAATTTTTTGCCCATTGCTTCTCTTCCCATTTTGGAAAAACAAGTGTACTTCCTAATTAAAGATGGAAATTATAAAGACATTTTTGGTCATCTTCAATGTTCCTTTTTCAGAAGAAACAGCCAGCTCCCTCAGTTCTCCCTCATATGACACTATATCCATATGTGTCCCATTCTGGTCCTCCTCCTCTAGATGCAACCGGTATCTCAGTGCTCCTTCTGAGTATAGTGGTCTGTGCTCAGCAGGGAGCTTTGCACAGCATAATTGCTCACTTTCCCCCTCCAGTTAGATACAAATTCCACATGTTCTCTAAACATATCTGAACATGTTGTGATGGCCCCACTGCCTCATCTAAGCACTAAATCTTTTCATGGTTTTTTAAAGACTTCATCACCTTGTGGGATTATTGTTTTCAATCAATGTCCTGAGCGCTTTCTTTCTTGAACTGCTCATTGCCAAGCCTGGTCTCCCAAATTGCATGAGAGCAACTGATTTCTGAACTTTTCATTGTGGAGGGTATCTAAGAGTTCATCAAGTTGCCCCCCAGGCATAACTAGCTGCTGATACTTTACTTGGCTCTATAAATTGAAAGAGAAGGTAGGGAGATGAAGCCACAACAGCAAAAAAGCAGCCCAGCACAGCTCTTCTCTCAGTACTCACTCCACATAACACAACACATTATTTTAGTTATACTTCATGAATTTTTCTTATATTCTTTTAAGTAGGAAACGTTCAGTGTGCTCATGTTAAACAGACAGAAACCAAAGGACTGTACTGTGTGAAGTGGCTGCATGTGGGATAGATGGACTGCTTCTTTTTAAAGGGATCAGGAACTTTTAGAGCATCAGGAACTGCTTCTTTTTAAAGGGATGTGGCACAGTGGTTACAGTAGTCACGAATGGACATGTCATCAGGAACTGCTGCTTTTTAAAGGGATGTGGCATAGTGGTTACAGTAGTCACAGCATTTAAGAATACAACTAAAAATTATCAAGTGAAGTTACCTTGTTCATCTCTGCATCTTCCTGGAAATCTTTTTTGTGACTCTGGAACAGCTCAGAAATCCATTTTTTAAGCTTCAGTAGGAGATAGAACAGGGACTTTGGACTTGGCACCAGATTGAAGGGAACAGGAAGTGTTCTCCCCTCCTCAAAGTAGGAAAACCAGAGTTTGGCCCTTGCAAATTTCCACTCCACATCAGCGTCATCCTACACAAATACACATGGCAGTTCAGGAAGGAAATGCATAAACAGAATTACTGGGAGGCTTTTAACATTGTGTGGCTAGATGGAGAACAATGCCTACAAACACTCTCAGACCCCAGCGATGGTTCCAAGATTTTTTCAAAATGTTAACATTCTATTCACACACTCTTTCTTAACTTTGTCTAAAATTTTGACAGTCTTACAGGACTATGAATCTCCAAGTTCACATGTGTTTATAAATATCTGATAGATATAAATCTATTTTCCTACTTTCTGAAAAACAGCAAGAAAAATTATTCTCTCTTTTATCCTGCAATATACCACTCAGTTATTTGGGACACAGATCAAGATTTCTGGAATAAAAATTCCTACTATTAATCTCAACTTGAGAAAAGGTTAATTTTGAATATCACTCAGAAAAGACTTGAAGAATAATGGTATTCATAAACAATTTTTTGAATAAAATATAAACTCATGCTGATATAGTATTTCTAAAATTTTTTATTAAATGAATAACAAATCAGCATTTCTGCTTCTTATGCCTTACTGCCCCACTATACCTTATTGATATTACATTTGGAAGCAAAGATCAAACGAGTATATAAAACAGGAAATGAATGAAGGGGGAACAGCAGCCCATAGTCTCATCCTCATTGCTGAGTTAGTTCTTAGAATAGTTAAAACAAGAAGGCACAAATGATAAAATGTATTGAGATTATACCTCAATTTCCTGGAATGAACTGTTGATCATGGCAATTAACATATTTAGCAAAACAATGACCATTGTAACATTATAAACTCCATAAAGAACATAACCAATGTTTTCAATGAATTTGTGGTTATAGTTGATGACCACTGATTTCACTTCGGAAAGTCCAAATATAGCCCAGAACAGCGTCTTAAAACTCTCTTCAACTCTGGGAAAAAATAAAAGAAATAAGAAAGTATAAATAAATAACAATAGTACCATAATAAAAGTGAGCCGGTTTAGTGTCTTTACAAATTAGTGAGAATTTATTTAAAATATTCTTCATTTCTCTGAAGCTGACTTTTATTTTCTATAAAATGGTCACAATAGGATTGTTGCAAGGATGGGATAATATTGTGCATATGAAGTACACAATCACAGCTCAATATCTAAATACATAATAAGCACCCAATAAATGCTATGAACATAATTTCGTAACCACAGATATGAACACTTAATCCATAGTTTTGGGAATGGAATTGTTAAATGTACTACTTAAAAATAATATAATTTGTTAGAATCATTTTAAGTTTACTGCTAATCTATACTTTTATGTGTATCCAATAAATAATAATCATATACATCTTAATGGAAAATATGACAATATAAACAGTGTTACCAAAATCACTGACACATCGTAGGTAGGAATTTCAATGCTTTAGGCATAATTATTGACCAAAGCTAAGCCAATTTGCTTAACTCACGTGGTTTCATTTCCCTGGCAAACTGTATTTTAGAGAAATATGGAAAACGGTAGGCTTATGTTTCAGTTGTTACTTCTCATTGTAACACTGAAGACCTAATATTTTAATAATCTATCCCAAACATACTTTATAAAAAAGCACACTTCCACATTGAACATAAGTCAAAACTCATCACTGTTGGTAAGTCAGATCTATTCAGTGATAAGATCTGAGAAATTCAATTAGGAAAGCAGCTGTTTTCATAGTTACTGTCCCCTGGAGTACCACAGGCAGGAGGGCAAGGGAGTTCAGAGTAACAGACCCTAGAAGGAGCAAGCAAAGGTTACACCCTGGCTGTTCCACATCCCACTTTGGAATATTCAGCAAATTACTTAATTTTTGTGAATTTCAGTTTCTTCTTAGTGAAACAGAGGTAATAAAGGGAGGCATGCAAGGTATTTATTGGCTCTAAAAATGTTATCATTATTTAATATTAGAAAGGTTCCTACATTTTAGAGCCCCTCCAACTCATTTTTAAAACCCCCTCTCATTTTGCAAAAGAGGAATTAGACATGAAATCTTTACCAAAACATTATTTATCCCATGGACTTAAAAAAACACTATTAAACTAGTATTTATTTAATTTGCAACAACTATCATCAAAACATCTGAGATTACATACGTTGTGAAGGCTTCATTTTGTTTTGCACCAATGTAGTAGGAGTAGAGGTTGAACATTCCAATCATAAAGGCCACAAACACCATAATGAATATGACCATGAACTTGAAGATGTCTTTGACTGTTCTTCCAAGTGAGATCTGCAGAGGTCCAAAGCTTTCGTTTGCTGGTAAAATATAAGCTATCCTAGAGAAACTTAAAACTACAGCAATTGCGTAAAGACCTTCAGATATTATTTGAGGATCAGAGGGGTCCCACTTTATCCTGGCTAGGAAAAAGCAAAGACAAAGACGTGTGAGTTTTTTTATTTAGGTAACTTCTTTTTTTGAGAAAAAAATATATTAGAATCCAGTTTTCATATACATATATATATATGTATATATATTTTTTATATTGCGTTTTAGGTTTTGGGGTTTATGTGAAGAACATGCAGGATTGTTGTATAGGCACATAAATGGCAATGTGGTTTGCTGCCTTCCTCCCCATCACCTATATTTGGCATTTCTCCCCATGTTATCCCTCCCCAACTCCCCACCCCTCACTGTCCCTCCCCAAGTTCCCCTGCACAGACCCCAGTGTGTGATGCTCTAGTTTTCGAATGGAAATCTCCCATCTTAAAGGGCTTCTTAAACTAAGAAGCTCAAACATAGCAGATGCTTATTAAGAACATGACTCTCCTGGTTTTGCCGGCAATTTCCCATAAGGGGATAGCATAATAGTTAAGAGTTCAGACTAGAAACTCAGTATCTGTAAAAATTCATGTATTTATATTTATACACACACACACACACACACACACACACAAAACTGAAAGAAGTTACGCAAACTACTTCTCTTAGTTTTGTTTCTCCATTTTTGAAAATGAGGTAATATCCCTTCTAACTCTCTTATCTTCGTGAGAATTCAATAAGTCAACTTATGTTCAGTGTTTAGCAAGTGCCTGGCACTTAATAAATGGTAGCATTTATTATTCAGTCTTAAACTATAATTACACTATAATATAATTTTTGGCTTGTAGCATATTTGTGGTCATTTAAATTTATTAGGAGTAACTTTTATTGGTCACTTTTAAAAACAAGTCTATTTTTACTATAAAATGTAGCAATTACTCACTTAAGAATTTTTCTGGCATTATTACATTAAGTCATCAAAAATGCAATTAAGAAACCATTATGAAGAAAAACACAAAACTGTGTGTAAGAAAGGGGAAAAACATAATTACAAATTTGTATTTGTTTATTTGCTGAGAAGTGGAATTAGGAAAAGATAACAAGAAACCAGTAAATGCAGTTTTATTTTTATAGTGCTTTGAATGCAAGAATTATCTAATAGACAGCTTTGAATTTTTAAAATCAAGTTTACTTTTAAGAATCTTAATATTAAACATTAAAACATTAAATACTAATAATGGAGACCTTATGTGATATTACTAATAAACTCATAAGTGAATGTTAACTAATTTCTTATCAGAGGGTTTGAAAAAGAATTCAAAGAAAATATATTTTTTCTATCCAGGTTTCTATGAGGTGGTAGTCTTCTTAAGTAAATACCTGAACCAAATTCCATACCTTAATCACTTTCTTCCTGGAAAGCTGGAATGACTTATCTGATGGCTAAATTGGGATGAATAACTGAGCATGGCTGGTTAGGTGTTACCTTTTCTCTCTTGGAAATTCTCCTCTGGTCCTCTATGGAAGATCTCACTCCATAGGGCACTTGCTGCCATCCTCTTTTTGTGGGGAGGACTGCCCTGGTCCATTGCTATCTAGAAATTGGAGGATATGTCTGCCTAATTCTGGGGTTCAGTATTACTGAACCCATTAGCTAATAGACTCAGGCCTATGTCATCCATCCTGGATTTTATCAGTGTAAGCGGTGATGATTTGGCCTCCATATTAATTCCTTGTTTTATTTCTCCACTAATTCAAAGCCTGGTTGGGAAATAGTAGTGTTATTGATGGGGGGCCCTCAGAGATCCCAACAATTCCTTTGCTTTCAAGTACTTTTTATATATCTTAAATGAACATGGTACTCAAATGTGAACTTTTTTTTGTATATATTTATGGGGCACAACTTGGTGTTTTCATAAATGTCTGTATACATTGTACAAAGATTAAGTCAAGCAAATTAACATATTCTTCACCTCACATGTTTACTTTTTTGTGGTGAGAACATTTAAAATTTACTCTCTTAGCAATTTTCAAGTATACAGTACATTATTAACTCCAGCCACCATGTTGTATATCTCCAGAACTTATTAATCCTAACTGTGTACCCTTTGTAAACTCTGTACCTTTGACCAACATCTCTCCATTTTATGCCCCTTACCCCACCCCTGACAACCACCATTACCTTCTACCTCTTTGAGTTTGGCTTTTTTTTAGATTCCATAAATAAATAAGATCATATACCTTTTGTTTTTCTGTGTCTAGCTAATTTCACCCAGCATAATGTCTTCCAAGTTCATTTATGTTGTTACAAATGACAAGATTTTCTTCTTTTAAAAGGTAGAATAGTATTCCATTGACTATATATATATCTCTGTGTATGTGTGTGTGTACACACACAGAGAGAGATATAGACAGATGGATAAAATGTGAACTATTTTTAATTAAAAAGGGGGGGAAATAAATTCAGGACATAATACAGGTATTCTCAATGAAGTTTGGTAATTAGCCAATTGATCTAAGAGGTAAAGAGAGATGAGTCTTGTGATTAAGAGAGCTTTCCAGGGAGTAGAAAAATCAAAGGAAAAAGCAGAAAGCATATTTCTCACATATAGATACTCATTCTTCAGATACAGATGTTGGAAACTAACAACCAATTTTATAAGAATTGGGCAGTAACCAAACTACTATTGACATCTGTTTCACAAGAAAATTCTGTACTTTTACTAATTTACATTGACTGTTTACTGTAAACTCACCCAAATTGTAGTATTTCACATTGTCTCCCAGTGTTACTTTTGTCAAGTCCTTCAAGGTATCATTTGCATCGACGATGCTCTGGGCTTTGGAAGCATGCCAGAATGCCATGAATCTTGCAATGAATGATGCTGCAAAAATCGCTAACATACCAAAGTCAAGCATATTCCACAACTCAAACAAATATTCCTTGGGGCCTTGAGTCCAAATTTCTTTACATTCAGCCCATATCATGCCTGCAGCAGAAAGGGGTTAAAATATCAATTCAACCGCATTCAGTCTTAGCTGTTCTATAAAAAAAATATATATGTCTGAAAGGTCTCAGGCTGACATTACAAAACCCTTCAAAATTTGTCCCCAACCTACCATCCCACCATAATCCCCAAATCCTCACAAATATCATAGTCTAGAAATATCAGTGCATACCTCAAAGCAATTTGACAAAGTTCACTGAACACCTTAAAAATAACAAACATCCTGCTGATCAATTAATTCCACATGTAAAAATATATTTAAAAGATGTTTATTATAGGAGACCTTATAATAACCCCACACACTCAAAATGGAAGTAAAATGGAAGTGGAACTTCCACAGATGGAATATTATGCAGCCATTTAATATGATATTTTATTAATTACCATGGGACAGTGACCATGAGAATGTGCCTCAGTGACATACAATTATAGGAATTTGATTGATCACAGGCCTCACCTACTGCCTTTTGAAAACCATGGCCACTTTTGTTCAAAGCCGTGTTTCCTCAGGCTGCTCTCAGCTGATTACTGAGGGTGCCTCTTCCTGGAAGACATGGGACTCTTCTGATGGCCGACTTTAGCTCAAGGATTTCATGACAGCCTTGCCAAACTTGCCTTAGATTGTGTAAAGATCTAGGATGCTTCTACGCAACCTTCCTGCCTGCTCTCTGTCCCTTGGGGTTTGACTTGCATCTCTGTCAGAGAGCTCCTGAGACTTTCCTCAGCTCTCTAGCCATTTCCTCTCAAAAGAAATGTTCCTTAATAAAATTTCCATTTTCCTTAATAAACCTGTTGAACATGACCAGGACTAACATCCACTGGAAAAAATTTATATTGTCATGCTAAGTAAAAATGTTTAAAACCAGCACAGTGAAAGCCTAGAAGGGATGACAGGAACTTTTATTAATAGTAGTTGCCTTTTTCTGGTGGAATTATTAATAGTACTGCATATTTGTTCAAAATTTTAGCATAGTACTTAGGAACTAAATTTGAGATAAGACTACCATGAATTTGAGAATTTGTTCTTCCATTTGTCAGCTATGAAGTCTTTGATAAGATATTTAAACTATCTAAAACTCATTTTGTAAAACGGGAATGACATTGATTCGATCCTGCTTCACTAGATTGTTTTGAGCCTTAAATAAAATAGTCCATGTGAAATACACAGCTCAGTGTCTGGTACTTGGAAAAAAATATGACATTTATTGAATGCTTACTATTTAAAATTTTCCATGATTGGCACATGTATTTTTTTCTTAATTTGAATAATCCCACTTTTTAAATTAAAAAGAAGTGGCTTTATCCCCATTGTCTTTAAGATACCTTACTCTGACATCCTGCCTCCCTCTGGAGCCATTTGGAGAAACACATCCCAAACAGCAACAATTGATCAAAACTTGCCTCCATGGAGAAGTCCTTCACAGCCTCTAGTTGAAATTAATCTTCTCCTCACCCTCAGCAACCACCTGCCCCAGATTCTCACATTTGCCCTAAATGTCAATCGCAGAACCTGCTATGTGAATGGCTGCATAGCCCTGTAGGGATTAAGAAAATGCCCTGTCTCTGCTCTCCAAGAGCACATCATGTGCCTTTTCCCAAAACCAGTATTCAATGCACAGAGGACATAGATTTAAGAAAAGACATCATTACTTATTTTGAGTTGTTTCAAGTTAAGAGGGGACTAGGACTGAATTCATATATAATCTGGGGGATCAAATTTATAACAGGAAACATGGCAGCTTTTTCCCCCTACTTGGTCCCTGGGTTCCTGTCAGCCTCACTAGGAGATGAGGATGGTTCAGAGTAACAAGCATGGGGACCAAAGGGACATTTGAACTCATGCAGTCTAGTTGTTTTCAAAGCTTCCTTTTATTCCTCCCACTTCTCCATCTTCTGTTATCTTTCTCTCTTTAAGAAGTAGAATTCTTGGCACCAATGTTTTCTCTACCTCTCTTTAAGAAGTAGAATTCTTAGCACAAATGATGTCTTCCTGAAGTTTAAAAACTAAAACAAATCAGTGAATTATTCTGCTCAAAGGAAAAGTTCCTGTCTCATTTGTCCTGAGAAACCCTGAGAGCTGCTAAGCAGACTCTGAAATCTTGTATCAAGTTCATGCTCTCCCCAAGCAGGAGACTTCACAGGAATCAAGCCTCTGCTTGTATAGATCTTACGATAAGGTGCTTAACTAATTCTGAAGGTTGCTCATTCCACTGTTGAATTTTCGGAATATTCTTTCAATGTGGATCCACTGGTTCTATTTTTGCCCTCTGGAGAGGTAGCAAATGAGTCAGCTCCCTCTATCTTCAAATTTCTTTTTACAAAAAAACAACCAAAAAAATCCCACCTATGTGCTCAATAAATTTGTTTTTTGCTAGCAGGGGCAGGTTAACCATGAAACTGAAGCTTCAAGATGCCTTTACTTGCCCAGGCTCCTAAGTCCTCACTTTGTCTCCTTTTTCTCTAAATGGAGCCCTTGGAATAAACAAGCCTCAGATTCCACTGGATCTTACCCCATGCCTCACCGTCTAGGGTAAACTTCCCCAGTCCCCTCAAGAGCTGTTCTGAGAACCACTCACTCTCCTAACTGCTGTGCTTGAAACTCTTCTTAGTTTGCCAATTGGCTGTGCATGACACCCGGAGCCTGCCGGTGTGGTCTGGCCATAGAGTAATTACTGCCCTCGACTGGGCTCCTCTCCTTCTGTTGAAGAGTCAGCCCAGGACTGCATCTGCTTTCTCAAGAGCTCAGACTGGCCATTAAGTGACAAGTGCTCCTAAGGCCCTTTTTACGAGTGTCTTCAAGCATGCCCTCCTCCCTGTGTTCCTGGCATACATCCTCTCATTGATTTGAACTCACTGTTCTGCCTGGTCAACATCTCCTAGCACATCGGTTTTGTCATTCAGCCTTTCAACTTTTTGTCAAATAAAAATGAGATAAATTTGCCTTGTGACTCAGTGTCACTCTCTCCCTCAAGCCCACATAACACACCCAATATCTCATCTAAGTAGGCCACTTCTTATTAACATTTCCAGAAAGTACAACAACTTTCTTTCAAGAATAACTTCAAAAAAGAAAATAAATACCAGTGTCAGAAACTGAACCAGAAGTCTAACATAGGCTACAAAAGCATCAGCTGTCCTGAGTTGTTCATTATTTTTCCTTTAAATAAATAACTGGCCCTAGTCTCTGAAGTCAAATACAAAGGCTGATGGGGCAAAAGTTACAAGGAAAATGCTTTTGATTAAAGCTTCATTTAATATTCCTGTCTTAGGTTTCTAAATGAAAAAGGAAAAAATGTATATGAGGAAAATGATTTATGTAAAGAATGAAATGAACATGTTGTATAAAATATAACTCACTGAACCCATGTAGTCTAGTTGTATTCGGAGCTTTTCATTCCTCCAGTCCCAGGCATGATCCTCCTTCTCTATTCTCCCTCTTAGAGACTGCAGCCACTATCTATTGATCCAAGGCAGAACCCACAGGTCCTTCCTTCTGATGTGCAGTAACCACCAAGTTGTTTGGGGTTTACCTATTAGTGTGCTTTTAAGTTTATACATGTTTTATATATAAAACATAATATGTCTGGCCAGGCACAGTGGCTCATGCCTGTAATCCCAGCACTTTGGGAGGCCAAGGCAGGTGGATCACCTGAGGTCAGGAGTTCAAGACCAGCCTAACCAATATGGACAATGCTGTCTCTACTAAAAATACAAAAAAAAAAAAAAAAAAAATTAGCCGGGTGTGGTACATGCCTATAATCCCAGCTACTCAGGAGGCTGAGGCAGGACAATTGCTTGAACCCAGGATGCAGAGGTTGCAGTGAGCCAAGATCATGCCATTGCACTCCAACCTGGGCAACAAGAGTGAAGCTCCATCTCGAAAATATAAATAAATTATAATATGTTCATTTTATTCTTTACCATAAATCATTCTCCTCATAGCCCTTAATATAAATTTTTTTAAATTCTTTACCCCTTATATAATATTTAATTTTTCAAAGTTTCATCTTGTACTAAAACAGTCATATTTCACCTAATAGGAAAATAGCGCTCCTATGTAAAACTGACATATAAGCTCTTAGTGAAAAGTTGAATAACTACAATTACCTGAAATTTCTTGAACATGTCTGTTGTGCCATCTGGGAATTCAAGATTGCTGGAACTTTACTCAAAACCCAAATACTCCCAGGGATCATATTTTCTATTACTGAATGGACATTTCCACCTTGAAATTCCATGGACGCTTCAATCATAATCTAAACATTATCAGCTTTTCATTCCTCCAGTCCCAAGCATGATCTTCCTTCTCTATTCTCCCTCTTAGAGACTGCAGTCCCTCCCAGCTGATCCAGGGCAGAACCCACAGCTCTCCCTCCTGATGTGCAATAATCACCAAGTTGTTTGGGGTTTACCTATTAGGGTGCTCTCAAGTCCTTTCCTCCATCTCCTGAGTTCCAGGCCTCATCCCTCTCACCGGGAGCACTTCCACTGAGTCTCAGCCTCTGGACTCTTTAAAGCCACCTTCGATCTCACAACCACTGTGACCTTTCTAAAACATGATCAGATCAGATCGCCCGTTGCTGAAAAGCATCCTCTAGCCATTTCTCCACCCTTATCTCACCTTACTCACATCCATAAACACACCCCGGCTCCTTCTCTGCCTAACTCATCATATTTCGAGTGTGCCAGGTGTTGCCATAGTTCCACACCTCTAATGTTCCTGTGCCTTGTAGTATCCTTGTCCCCCAAACAAGTCTGGATAACATTCTCTTAAAGTATCAAATTGAAGGCACTGCCCGGGAAGGACTTCTTGCCCCTTCCACTTCACATCCCACCTCAGATTTAGATGCCCGATCTGCGTATGTTCATAATATCCCAATAACTCCTCAATTACAGCATTTGTCATGTTGAATTTTAATTATTGATTTACTTACTGACCTGCCTCCCAGACTTAACTTCCTTGAGCACAGGGACAGTGTCTCATTCACTTTAGTATCCTCATTACTTAGCAAAGGCACTTAGCCACTGGATTTATTTATTTATTCATAAATATCTAATCGAAGTATCTTTCTTGTTTGCATTATATTTAATGGCAAGGTACATGTATGATTGATTCTAAAGACAAATAGTATAACTAAGACCATATTCCTTCTCTTTCACTTACCACCCAGGAGTCCTAAAGTAAATTACTTAATCCTTACATAACGCCTATGAAACATAAGTGATTATATGTTATAGATTAGAAAATTGAGACGCAGAGAATGTGATTTGATGTATATAAAGTGCTTGGAATCATTCCTGACATATAATAAATGTTCAATAAATGCAAGTGCTTCAATTCCTATCAAATTTCAATGTAAAATCATGGTTGTTTTTAAGCTTGAAATCACAGCTCTCTCTCAAAATATGAATATTATAATAGCCTTGTGTCACTGGTGGGGTATGACTGATACTATCCTGTTGTTTTTCTTCCTGGGTTTTCCTTGGAAATGCAAAAAGCGCACAGCATGTGAGACTATGGCACTGATAACAAACCCAAAGCAACTGTGCTTTAAGAACACAAAGAAAATTATGATGTGCAGTGCATTGTATCATATTGCACACATTTGTATAACTGATGTGTGAAACAATCAGTGTCATTCAATCCAACTGCTAAGACTGCAAAGAGAAATCATGACAGAAAATCAGTCTTTACCTATTACCCATGATATAATGAGCATCTCCATCCATGAGAAGCAGGATGTTTTCATCCTGAACAGCTGTTTTGCATTATCTGTGCTGGTTTCATTAGGAAGGAGTTTTGTGCCTTCAAATCTGTCAGCTGCATTCATGACTAGCAGTCCCAGAAAAATGGTGAAGGAGGCTGCGTGTGCTACAAACTTCATGAATGGTCCACGCATTATCTTCCCCATCTGCCACAACACACACCAAAAGAAAATCTGAACTTTGTTTTGTACACGTTGCAAAGCATACATAAATACATGCAAGAATAAACATCTGCATATTCCAGTGTTCTCCTGAGATAATTGTTTATATTTATGTAATTCATGATAGAGTAATATGTTTATGCTGTTACAAAATTCTATTCACATTCTTTACCTACATGTGCCAATGTTCTCGATTAATAGCTAAATAAATGTATTTTTCTAATAAAGGATATTTAAATTCTTAAAATATATAATATTGTGGAGACAATGTAGAGCATAATATCAGCATTATTCATGTAAAGCAAACTAATTTAGTGGGCCTGATATATTGAGGAAGTGGCAATGAAAATATGAAGCTGAGTCTACTTCACAAGGAACCTTGGTGGTTGTCCTCACATATACTCCATTGACAGGCCTGAGTGGATATTGCTATTCTGGTGATGTTGCCAATGCAGTAAAAGTCATGAGTACCCGCTGGGCATGGTGGCTCATGCCTGTAATTCCAATACTTTGGAGGCCAAGGTGGGTGGATCATGAGGTCAAGAGATCAAGACCATCCTGGCCAACATGGTGAAACCCTGTCTCTACTAAAACTACAAAAATTAGCTGGGTATGGTGGTACACGCCTGTAGTCGCAGCTAGTTGGGAGGCTGAGGCAGAAGAATCGCTTGAACCCGGAAGGTGGAGGTTGCACTGAGAACTCCAGCCTGGCAACAGAACAAGACTCCATCTCAAAAAATGTATATATCATGAGTACCAAGAAGAGAACTCCCAGTTGAGGGTAGGGCAGCAGGGCAGTACTGGAACAATGTTCTGGAAGGACACTGGATTTAAAGTCCAACATTTTAGGTTCAGGTTCCAGTTTCATTCCCTTCTTAGTTGAGTAACAATGAGCACATTTCCAAATTATGTGAAAACCAGACTTTATATGAAATATGGGGACAATAAAAGCTAGTGTGCCTTTTATAGTACAAGATTCATTTCTGTCTGAGATGTACAGATCTTCACCTAGGCAGAGTGAGGATCTAGGATGTGACTAAGAGGTCTGGACATCCTCTGAAATGAACAAAACTCAAACTGTATGTGCAGTTCCCCCTGCCCTTTAGGAGACGGTCCACAGCTTTCAGCAGTGTTTCAAACGAGGTATTACAGAAAACTTTACAAACTAATAAAATACAACCAACACTTAGTTGGCACTGTTTAAGTGTTTTACACTGTTAACTCGTAATCATCACAACAAAAGGGTAGGTGCACTCAAATGCCTGCTTTGGATGAAGAAACTGAGGAAGTGAGGTCAAGAAACTTGTCCAAGGTCACATATCTCATAAATGGTAGAACTGGAACTTGAACCCAGGCACTCTTGTTCCTGAGTTAATACTTCTATTTGGTTTACAGAATAATTTCATACTTTCTCATCAATGTACCTACATATATAAATTATTAGTGGAAACAAGGAATTATCTTTTAAGACTTGGAAAAGATAAATGCTGTCATGGAAGGAACACAATTGGTGTTCTCTATTTCTATACCTTTATTTGTCTATGTGGTTTTCAAAATCATAAAAATTAGATCTGGAACCAATCATGTAGTTCATAACTTCTCTTGACATTTTGAATGTCAGGCCAGACACAGAATATCAATTTTCAGGGCAGGGTGTCTGATCTGTGTGCCTCACCCCTACCTGGCTTCTCTTTTTTCTCCATTGGCCTACTGACCTTTACATCATATTACTCTTCCTTTATTTTATTCTAAAGGGAGTATCAATCCAGGCATTTTCTTCTGCTTATTAAGTCTGAGGGTATTTTTTGGTTTGTTTGTTGGTGGTTTTTTGTTTTGTTTTGTTTCGTTTAGCAAACAAAAAGCTGGTTGCCTAGAAACTAAAATGGGAATGTTTGAAACCTCACAGCCTTTACTTTTCTTACAAAATTTGAGAATTGCATTTCTCTTTAAGGGCAATTTGGGCATCTCTCATTAGACTTTAGGAATTAAAGCAAGTTACCCTTTTTAGTAAAAAAACTGCAAAGTAGGAGAGCTAGATGAAGAAATTGAACAACTGATGAACCTGGAAAATGACTGAGGATAAGGATTGAAATAAATACCTGTCTTTAAATATTATATGTCATACTCTCTTTAGGTATTTATTGATGACTAAATACCTAGCTGCTCAATACTACCGAGAAATGAAAAAGGTTGAGACGAGCTTAAACTAAAATTATCTGAAATTACAGTGTGACTATTTTTACTGTAATGAGCAAAAATAATTGATATTTGGACTATAGTATAAGAAAGAGAGCAAGTGGGGAAAAAAAAGGAATTTTGGAAAGGGGAAAAAAGAAAACCAACTTTTGTTTCCTATAGCAAAACCAACTTTAAATAGAAATAGGGACTCACTCAGTCACAGTGCATAGGCCTGCAATTTGATCTTATTAATGTTCATAGATATATTGGAAAATCCAAAATATTTTAAATATATTTGGAATAAAACCACTAATTTATCTGAAACAATCTCCTCCCACAAAAAATCCTGTGGACTCAAAAGCATGTTTGTTGCAAATGGAAAACTGTAAAATTGGTTTTATCATCATGCTTCAAAGGATAAAATAGTAAACAGTAAAATATGTTTTGGATAGGAGAAAAAAAACTACCTTGACAGTGTCCTTTAAATTTGATTATTAGCCTCAATGTTCATAAACGAGAATGGAAAACAGATGCCAGAAAGAAATATGACCAGGAAAGAAGAAATAGTAAAGGAAGTCAGTTTAATTAGAATTCAATCAAAATTTAAGAAATGTGTAAATCTAAGGACTGCCAAAAATAGTCTCTGTCAAAGCACCAGACACTCTGGAAGATATGCTTTCTAACACACTGGTTATGGACAAGGAAAATTATTCAGTTTAGAAAAGAGGTTATAATTTAACTGGTTACAGAATGAGAACAGGTATAATTCAAAAACTCCCCCCAGTTTAATTTAGTTTAAATCTCAGATGACTCAGGAAATAGAAGGAGAAGAAGAACAAAGACACTACCTACATAGATAAAACTTATATTCTAGTGAGGACGGTTTAGAAATGTGTTTGTATAAATTTAAGGGTTATCAGTGCAATTTTGTTACACTGCATAGTGGTGAAGTCTTGGCTTTTAGTGTACCAATCACTCAAATAATACACATTCTACCCATTAAATAATTTATCACCACCCACCCCTCTTCTGCACCTCCACTTTTCTAAGTCTCCAATGTCTATCATTCCACACTCTATGTCCATGTATACACATTATTTTTCCAGGCAAAATTTGTCATTTATATTAAAAAGGGGGAAAATTTAACTTTCTAGATGAAAATCTGTACTATAGATATCATTTCTAGTAAATTGCACTATTTTCATTTTATTTTCCTCATTTATAGTTTATGTATCTAAGATATCAAATTTTGGCCTTATATATTTTTAAGGGAAAAATATCTATGATGATGAATTTCACTGTCATGAGAAAATGTCCAATTTCCAGTAGTTCCTGTCATCATTACTAGAAATAATTATGTTTCCACTGTCTAAAAGGCTTTGCACAAGCTTTCTAGCATGAGTCATTTTGAACAGTCCTTATATGGCTAAAACACCACTTATATTACCAAGTAATTACAAAACAACATGTTAGTAATAGTGATGTTTGTGTTTGCGCCCACATATTATGAACATTTGAAAATGAATCATGCCCATGTTTAAGCAGGGGAAGTGACCCTACTGATAGTTCTTTCTACACAGCACATTAATAGCCAGCAGACATTTAGCCACTAAGCTTCAGAATTATTTCAATCTGCTTCTCAGAGTTAAACAGATCCAGGCATGTGGCTTCAAAAACATGAAGAATAGGCTTGTTAGCAATGCAGGACACAAATTCCTCTACTTGTTAACAGAATGATTGGTCAATATTTCTCAAACCTATCCTGTCACACTAATGAAAGGCTAGATCCATCTGAACAGAGCATTTTTACCAAAGTCTGGGCAGATAGCTTTTGCTAAGAAAATAGGCTCTTTCTGCTGTCAGGTTCTGGTGTACTTACTCCCTAAAAATATATATATTCTTTACTGAAACAAGTATTAATTAGTATTTACATGATGGCCTTTCATTTAAGATTTATCTGGTCATATTATCTAAAATAAATACAAGACAAAACTTTCATCTCAAATTTTGCCAGAGGAGAAACAGAAAGTGTTTAACTTTTAGGATGTCATTTGAAATACATGCTCAATGGTACTATGGCCTTGTTAAGATATATACAAGTATATGCATAGATGTATATAGAGAAGAGTCAAAGGAAATAAACAAATATAGTTACTGAGTTTTCCTTCACACATTAACAGTGGTGATATTACAGGTGAATTTCAACTTTTCCACTTTTTTGTTTCCTATAGCAAATATGTATTATTTTAAAATATTAAAAGTAATAAAAATTATTTAAATTCAAACAAGTATTATTTTGTAATATTACAAACGATAAAGATTACTGAAACTCAACTATAATTCCCTGAAATTTTCATTTTGGAGATAAGATTTTTTTCCCCATGTAAGACATACTTCTGGTAGAAAATAGAGGTCCAATCTTCACATACATACCTTGCTGCATGGAGCAAACCAGTAAATCAGAGCCAGGAAGGGCAGTCCAATGGCAACAGCAAGGACCACAAGGAACTTGACCACCATTGTCTGCTGTCGTAAACCAGAAAGATTCTCATACCAGATGGAGAGAAGTTGCTGTTGGCAGTTTGGATGAGCTACAAACTAGCAGGGAAGTGATGAAACATTTAACAGTTTGATTAAAGAAAGGTTCAGCATAAACAATTTTAATACTTCCATGCATTCTGATGAAATATAGTTAGAATTAAAGAGCAAACACGAAACATTAGAAACTTTTGCCATTTGCTTGTTGCCATATATTTTACATAAATTTGAAGATTTCAATTTATTGAACTTTTCCTTTTTGACTAATGAGCTTTCTTTCAAAGCATAGAAAAAATTTTAATTCAATATTATAAAAAGATTAATCTATGTTTTACATAGGGCTTTTATGATTATATTGTTTTTCATCTAGGAAGGTATCATATTAACTCAGTTGCCTAAATACTTTTTAAAAATAACACTTTTCCTGCACTGACCTAAAATGTCACACATTTTATACTAAATTCCCATTTGAATATGGGTCTGTTTCTGGACTGCCTGTTTTGTTCTGTTGATCACTCTTTCTATTCTTGTGCAAAGTCTCTTTTAATTAAGAAGCCTTTAAATTTCAATATTTATTTTTTGAGGGCATTTTTTAAATTTTCATGTATTTATTTTTACAACTGAGCCATACATATGGCAGAGTTATTTAATATACAAAAAACAATATCCTAAAATAAAAATTGGTAAAAAATATTAAAAGGTTATACAAAGGACAGATTATATAAAAGAACTACAAGTGCATCTTAAGGTTGGTTAACCTCAAAGGTAATTAAAACAAGATAAAATGTTTATCCACTCAGAATGGTAAAGTTGGATAATACCATTGCAGGTGGAAGAAATAAGCCCAGTCACACGCTGTTGGTGTGTATGGAAACTGGTATACCATTTTTGAAGGGAAACCTAGCAAATGTTTGGAAACCTAAAAATAAAAATTTGACATATTAATTCCCCATCTAAGAATTTTTGTTTACAGGTAAAAGTCATGCAAGTAAGCAAGCTATATGAACAAATATGTTTGCTGCATAAAAAATAAACAAAAATGTAGTAACAAAAATCTGAAAATTATATTAAACATCCCTAAATAGTAAACAGATTAAATGAATATAATGAGATAACAATGCATCCTTTAAAAAGATCAAGTGGACATTTATTGACTGATAGGTGAAGTTGTCCAAGAAAGAAATTTGTGTTGAGAAACATAACAATGGTTCCTTATTCTTCATTCAGAACTGGAAAAATGGGGAGGAGACATGTTTATAGTATTTGAAAACTTATCATAGGCATATGTTACTTTTATTAGAAAAATTTACCTTTAAAAACATTTTTATTTTTTATTTATTTACTTATTTTGAGACAAAGTCTCACTCTATCACCCAACCTGGAGTGCAGTGACATGAACTTGGCTCACTGCAACCTCTGCCACCAGATTTCAAATGATTATCCCACCTCAGCCTCCCAAGTAGCTGGGACTACAGGTGCACACCACCACATCCAGCTAATTTTTATAGTTTTAGTAGAGACAGGGTTTCACTACATTGCGTAAGCTCATCTCCAGCTGCTGATCTCAAGTGATTGACTTGCCTAGGCCTCCCAAAGTGGTGGGTTTACAGGCATGAGCCACTGCGCCTGGCCAACTTTTTAAAAGATATATAATCTAAGAAAGTAGAGAATGGGGACAATGCTTGAAGACAGAGACTAAAAATGTTTCACAAATGAAGATGCAGCTGGAGGAAAGTCTAATGCAGTAAAGAAGGAACTGAAGGCATTATTGGAAAACAGCAACAAATGGGATAATGGAGTTGAGTCTCAAATAGTAATGTTCTTGTCTTATAAAAAATATTTTAGAATTTGGATACATGAAGTCATTGTTATAGCATTAGCCCAGTCAAAGAAAGTGGCCATCCCTGCAAAGTTCTATTTCAATACGTCTAGATTTTAAAGACTGACATTTAGTGTAGGTAAAGTGCCCCACAACTAGTACAGATGCTTATGATTTGTTAGAGAATCTGCCTAGTACAAACGTTAATTAGGAAATTCCAGCTCAATCTAACAATATCAACCCTTTATCCTTATTTAGCACCAACAAGAACCAAAATAATGTAAACGGGCTTCATGCCTGACCTTACTTTTTTCACTTCATATTTAATGGCAAGTTTTAAACGGCTGAGATTTGGGCGACCATGATCACCACTCTGGAGCGTTTCAACATCCCCATTCAGAATGGCCTCGACTTCTTCTGTGTTTCTGCACAGATCAAGGAGTCCAACAACAAAGTCTTTGCACTGCACTGACAGTTTTTTGTAGTCATTCTAGGGAAGACAAAGCAAAACAAAAGCAACAATGTAGAAGCATCACATTTTACTATGCTTCAGAGACTTGAAGGATTTTACACTTCAAGAGAAACATTCTATTTTTAGTTTTACTGTTCATTTATCATATTTCAATTGCTGTTTCTTCTGACCTCTAAAATATTTTAGCACATGAGTATTTTCTTCATACCCTCAAAAAGGAAACTTATCTAAAGCATAATCAAAGTTATTTAAAAAAAGAGTACGCTGGCCGAGTGTGGTGGCACCTGCCTGTAAAATCCACACTTTTGGAGACCGAAGTGGGCAGATCTCTTGAGCCCAGGAGTTGGAGATCAGCCTGAGCAACATGGCAAAACCCTGTCTCTAAAAATTACAGAAAAAATTAGTCTGGAGTGGTGGCGTGTGCCTGTAGTTCCAGCTACTTGGGAGGCTAAGATGGAGATCACCCAGGGAGGTCGAGGCTGCAGTGAGCCATGATCATCCCACTGCCACTCCAGCCTGGGCAAAGTGAGACCCTGTCTCAAAAATAAAGCATATGTTGTACTAAACTCAGCTGTTGATTCAGAAGAAATATAAAATAACCAACTTTTTCCACAGCATGATCATAGGACTTTGCATACATCATCTTTGTGGGCACAACTTCATCAGTTAGGCACATGATATACATTTAATGGGTCTTTGGAAGACCTTGTAAACTGTGTTGATAAACTTGAGCAGCATAGAACATTGGAAAGGTTCCAGAGAAGAGCAAGCACATATCTATTTAACAGATTTTCACTGAAGAACTTTATATTGCAGCGACATGGTCAAAAGATGAAATCTAGACTTAGATTTCATCTGCAATTTGTGACTCTTTAGAGAAAAGACAGTTTAATGAAAGACTGTTGTAGTTTTGTAGTTTGTTGCTAGCTATCTAATACTCTATTGGGAAGACTAAAATCATGCAGGTCACATTCAGATTACCATAAACTCATATCATATTTCTGTATGGCATCAATTTACATCTTCATTCATGCCCTTTTAATATTTCCTCCCTTTATTTTCTTACTCTATGACTACCTATAACCAAATGCTAATCAAGAAATCCTGTTAGCTAGAGCAGCAGTGTTCAATCTTTTGGCTTCCCTGGGCTACACTGGAAAAAGAATTGCCTTGGGTCACACAAAAAGTACACTAACATTAATAATAACTGATGAACTTAAAAATTTTCCACAAAAAATCTCTTCATGTTTTTAGAAAATTTACAAATTTGGGGCTGCATTCACAACCATCCTGGGCCGCATATCCGACCTACACGTCCTCGGGCTGTGGATTGGACAAGCCTGAGCTAGAGCTTGTTGTATTGCAGATGGATGGTATATCTCCTTTAATCTTTACAATTGCTCAGGTTGAAATATGTGTCCAAAATCATGCAGCTAGTAAGCACCAAAATCAAGCTTTAAACCTAAATCTGCTTGGCCCCAAACCTTTTTGCCTTTGAGATAATGCCACTTTATCTCTCATTTGTAGGGTACTTTTCTACTTTGATTTTTGAAACAACTGAGGGGACAAGCAGGGAAAATACTATTCCCATTTTGAACATGAAGAAACTAAGGTTCTCTGAAACCACGCAGCTTCAATGACAGACTTTTATCTTAAACCCAGTGCTGCAGATTTAAAGTCAGTTGCCTCCTTTTCCTGAAACCAGTGTGTTGAAGGATAAAGAGATTTCCTTGGAGAGATCAAGAGAAATGTATGTGATTCTGGATATCAGTCAATAAGGCCATAATTGGGGGCAGTCTGTATGGAGAACAGGCTAATTCTGAGTTTGTGTAAGGTACCTCCTTGGGCTCCTTTCTGTAAATCATGCTGAAAGTGAATTTCAGTACATTTTAGTAACTACTAAACAGGCTACAATTTGCTAAACTGCAGGTCTAAAAAGATTCCAGAAAAGCAAATTAATAAAGCAAATTGTGTCTTCCCTGAGAATGGCTCAGACGACTTATAAACAGATGTCTGGGCAGATAGTATATAGAGAGTTACAAGGAAACAGCTTTGCCCATCTTTTTTTTTTTTTCTAAATGGTGTCTTGCTTAGTCATCCAGGCTAGAGCGTACACCCAGTCTAGAGTGCAGTGGTGTGATCTTGGCTCACTGCAACCTTCACCTCCCCAGTTGAAGCGATTCTTGCACCTCAGCCTCCCGAGTAGCTGGGATTATAGGAGTGTACAACTGCATCCAGCTAATTTTTGTATTTTTAGTAGAGATGTGCTTTCACCATGTTGGCTATATAAAAGAGTCCATTAGGACCATGGGGACAAACTTTTAGATACGGAGGTACATATTTATCTGTGTCCACTATACTATAGTAGTTAGGACTTGGTAGTTTAGAGCTGGATATACCTGTAATCAAATCCCAACTCTTCTACTAATGAGCCATGTGACCTTTAATAGGTTAGAACCAGTCTATGTGGTAGGGGTTCTTATTACTCTCATTTTACAAATGAGAAAACCGAGGCTCAGTAAGATTAAGTAAGTATTAAAGAGATTATGCATGCCAAGGGCTTAGCATGGGTGTGAGCATTTAGCAAGCATTAAAGTGTAACTGCTTTATTTTATATCATCAAAGATAAGATCTGAAAACTGGCCATCTCTTGACATTCATAAAATACCATACAGCTAAGACAAAATTTAATGCACCAGGCTTCTTTTGAATGTAGAGCTCAATTATAGTGAATTCTTAGTCCTTTTAAAGCCAACAAAGTAATTGTCAAAATCAGTGCTCTCTAGAATTCTAAGAAAGTTCAGATATATTTAGATATTGAAAACAAAGTGCAATTATTCAAAAGTAGGTAACACTTTTTTAAAGCAGAAACCACATGGAATGAAAAAGTAACGTGCAAGAGCCTTGTGGTATTTAATACCTTAATCTATAATTTTTTGTCCAACTCATCACTAATTCCTAAGACATTTTCTTAAGCAAAAAACCTATTTAGGAGAGAAAGAAAGAATAAGACTATGATTCAGAAATACACACTTTTTTTCTACTCAGGAAATCATTTACAAATATTTTCATACTTTAAGTTATAGACATTACTATTATTAATTCATATTTTAAGTAACTGACATGTAAACTCACTAAATAAAATGTTGGTGGTAGTTTATTAGCCAGAATGCAGCGCTCTGATTTTGGTTCCTTGAGAGGAAAAGTGAAGCTGATGGGCTGACTAAATTCTGGGTCATGTCTTTGAATCACACACTTACTCCATACATTCATTAAGCAGATATGGGTGCTTGCCTATTTACCTTTGAAAAGTTGAAAAGAGTTAGCTGATAGTGGGCTAATAAAACACAGTTTAGAAACTATTTAAAAAAAAAAACCCTGTTAAAATGATCCTTTCAAAGGATTCTCTTAGTTGAATGTTACATAATAGATGTTATGATTTGTGATTTTAATCTCTGGCTCTTTCTATATAAAGAATGATGTTTACTTCATAGAAATTAACAGGGTAGAGAAAAATTGCCTTGATTCTCAGTAATCTACTGTGGGGGCCCTGGAGATGGAAGACTTGGGTTTGAAGCTTACCAGCTATGTGACTTTAGATCAATGATTTAATCTCTTAAAGCTTCTAATCCTTGTGTTTAAAATGGGAATAATATTAGTACCCACGAATTAGGGTTGCTGTGAAAATTATACAAGATAATGAATGCCAAGTTCCTGGCAAAGGGTAGTACAGATGATTGATGATTATTATTGTTTATTTCACAAACAGTATCCAGCTCTTCACAGTTAGCAATCACAAAGCTATGCTATCAAATATAAAGTCATGTTGAAATTCCTGGATATTATCTGCAAACACTGGAAATAAAACTATTCATATATTTTCACAGCAAATAGTTTATGCACAGCACTGTGATAGATACTACTCTCTAAGATGGCAGTTTGTAAAATGAGATTATATATGTGAAGAGCAAGCATTTTCGTCTCTTCCTCCTTCTCACAGTCAGCAGCAGAGGCACTGACACTCAAGAACTACCTGAGACTGGGTATTTATAAAAGAGAGAGGTTTAATTGGCCGATGGTTCTATGAGCTATACAGGCTTCTGCTTCTGGAGAGACCTCAGGGAACTTACAATCATGGCAGAAGGAAAAGGGGAAGCAAATAACTTCTTCACATGGCAGCAGGAGAGACAGAGGCTGAAGGGGGAAGTGTCACACACTTTTAAACCATCAAATCTCATGAGAACTCACTCACTAGCATGAGAACAACAAAGGGGAAATCCATCCTCATGATGTAGTCATTATACACCTTGCAGACTACTTCACGTGTAAGTGGCACCCTTTGTCACCCTGTTAAGGTCTGATAATGGTGATACCATCTTTGTACCAATAAAAAGTACTTTTCACAGCAGCTATTTTCTTGGAGGATAGTTACCTTTTGGATATTATACACTAGAACCTAGCAACTGTTTACAAACAGGCAAGGCAGGAGTTTCTCTACCCTCCCTCTTCCTCAGAGTCAGCAGCAGAGGCATCTGGAGGGCCATGAGCACATCACGTGCAGGCCTCTAGGAAGATGTAAAGGAGCTGGAAGACCTCCAGAAAAGCTCTCTATCCAGAATGACAGAGAAGAGGACAATTCCTGCTGTATATAAGAGGGGACTTTTTTTCCTTTTTTAATTTTTATTTTTCTTTAAGTTCTAGGACCCATGTACAGAATGTGCAGGTTCGTTACATAGGTATACATGTGCTATGGTGGTTTGCTTCACCAACAACCTATCATCTTAGGTTTTAAGGCCTGCATGCATTACGTATTTGTTCTAATGTTTTACCTCCCCTTGCCCCCCACCCCTGACAGACCTCGGTGTGTGATGTTCCCCAAAAGAGGGGATTTTTAAGGGGAATAAAAGGAAACATTGTGTGATTACAAACAACCTAAAAGGTAAACAGGTTAAAAAAAAAAAGGCAATTAGAGGCATAAGTCGAGGCATAAGGCACATATCGAGATACTAAAAAGAACTTAAGAATTCTGGGGAATGTATTTGTGGACAAGACCATCCCTGGTATTTATCTCCTTGTCTTTAAGTCTGTTGTCCCTTATTTGAATTAAAACTCAAGTTAAGGAAAGAAACCAAGAGTTTTTGCTGTCCTTCTCTGGTATCAAAACCAGTCAGTTTTCGGTTTTCTATTTTTTGCTGATTTGGTATGTGTTGTCAATCTTAACCAAATTTTTAGTTTAAGATGCCTGAGGTCTCATGCTGCCAAAGCCTAAAACAAGTTATAAAGATTCAACATAAAAACTGAAATAGAATAGGTAAAAAAGTTATGTTTTTCTCCATTTTCTTTCAAAACCTGCAACACCCCAATATCTCTTGGTTTTCTTTTTGTTCCTGTGGCTCCATCTAATAGTTATATTTCTCTGCTGAGGTCTCATATCACCTCTGCTGAGAACCAGCTACACATGTAGTGATATGAGTAACAAAAAACTTTGGCTTAGAAGGTTCAAGGCACAGGCTAAAATTGCCTCAGAAACCCAGGAACATCTCCCATGTTCTCTTCTGTTAATGGACTATGGGTTATTGTAGTAGGGGACAATTTGGAAGGAACTTATAAAAGCAAGCTGTATATTGGAGCTTACAAAATCTTTACGAAAAGTCTCATTCTCTGACTGTCACAAAATAGATTGTCTTCAAACAGAGGTACACAAATGCTTTCCAAGGGGTTGTAGAATATTGATAATTTTTAGGGAATCAATTTGCAGATCTTCCACTTTCCCAAAATGGACTTCCTTGAAAATAGATCTTTTGCTCTTTTACAAAAGTAATTCCCGGCTCTCACCCACTTACTCATGTAGCAAACAGGAGTCCCCCTTTTACACTATCCAAGTTCTATAAACCCTGAAGGGTTTCCTGTATTTCCCTGAATAAATACACATTTCTGCTGAAGATGAAGCTTACTGATAAAAATGCAGCACCTTGGGTCTTGTTGGGATGTTCCAATTTCAGATGTAGAGTGCAGGGTAGAGACAGAAACAGGGACCATTTGTAATGACTTCACCTCTTCATTTGCCAACAATTATCAAAGAATGAATGCTTCTTGAGTGAGAGTCCAGAAAGAGTTAAGCAAAGACAGCATCAGTAGGGAATACCGAATACCAAACAATCCTTTATCATGTATTTAAATGTAAATGATTCCTTTATATTATTCTTAATATCTTTCAGATGTATCATTAGCCAGGAAAAAAAGTATCTCAAACAGGCAAGGCAGAAAACTTAGTGAGAGTCATTCTTTTAAATGTGACTTGGAATAGTTTACAGAGCCCAAAATTTCTGCAGGATGATGGTCAAAACCCATGGATAAAACTTTTATGTGATTTCTTTCCAATTTAGTATTTGTAATTCAGTAAGATAGTTATCAAGTCGTATCTAGAAATACTTATTTCAGCTACAATTTATGCTCTTTTAAGTTATTCCATAAAATCTTTAATAATTTATATGTCATATAAATAAAGTCTAAAGTAACATACTGGCTGCCATAACAACTAATTTTTAGCTACACACACACACACACATATATATATTGTATATATGTAAATAGTATATATATATATATATATATATACACACACACACACACACAATATAAAATGTGTATATATATATACATACACATTTTTCTTTCATTAAATATAAAGCAAAAGTGTGAACATTCTTAATACCACTAAAAAGACATCCAATAAGAATTGTGTCATATAGTTAAAATTTGTTTTTCAAAATGTGTACATATTATTTTTAGCAACTCAGTTCATTTTTATAGTTTTTGATTAAATATATCAATAATAGATACAATGATAACTCTTTTCAGAGTATTTTCAATATCTAGAGCCTTTTAACAACAGGAAATGAAACAAAATTCTAAAATTTTATATATATGTGTGTGTTATATATATTTTATTTATAAATGATACATATGTTATTATGTATATAAGTGATTTTAAGAGACTTTACAATAAAAAGATGTAATGTTAGGAATCACATTTGTGAAGGAATTGGACTGAAAATATGACCTCAAGGAGTAAAAGGAAAGATGCAGCCATTCTGAACATTCAAGAAAAGGTTGTTCGTTTAGTTGTGGTGGGCATGAAATCATTATAGCATTTAAAGTCCTTTGGATATAGCTGAAGGAACAATCGAAGAGTTCTATTCTTAAATGGCAATATGCACACCATGCAGAAGTCATATTCCTTAAAAATATTTATACTTACAAAAGAAAAAAAAAGATATCAATTTTTAAATGTGCAAATGAACACAGAATTTTTCGAACATCTTTCAGATGGAAAGGGAGGAAAAAAAAATAAAAGACCATGAGCAGGGAGGATCTCCTGTGGCCAATACAACTCTCAGGTCCCTGTGAGGCTGACCAGGCTTATGCTATCCAGCCTCAGTGCCTTTATTTTCTGAGACTCTCAGAGAGCTATTTAAAAAGATTAAAAAAAAAAAAAAAAGACTGAAAGGCTATGTGCAGGCATGTTTGTGGTGTATCAGTGTTTATTTCTTGATGGCAAAATTAGGAATAATTTTAAAAACTTTCTTCATTTTTATATTATTATTTGTAACATGGCTATGTGTTATTTTAAAGAAAGAAAAAAGAAGTTATTTTTAAATGTAGATGCAGCAGACTTAGGAGAAAACCTCAACTCAGAGACGCCAACTTCTCTAGTCCTGTAAGATCCCACCCTGCTGTCAACTGAGGCTGGGATGCTGGGATGCTGGCAAAGGGGTTAGTGTCGCAGTAGTCAATGGGTCAAGGGGGAATGTGATTTCCCTGTGAGTTTATACACAAAGGCAATGGAGCTTCAACCTCATATGCGGCTGTTCTTTCATCTGCTGTTCTAACTAATTTCAAAGAAGAAAAAAGAATTGTTTTAATGCTTGATACCTGGCAAGGAAGAAATCTTTTCTTGTTTCTTGTTTTTGTAAAAAGCCCTTAAAAATCAAGCCAGTAACTGTCCTTTCTCCTTGTGCAATAATTTTGAGTCAGTTTTCTAATTATAAAATTTGTCAAGTTCTAGGACATACTTTATAAAAGCATTTTTTAAACCGCTACTCTGGTTTAACAGTAATCTAATTTTTGAAAGTTTTTTTTTTTTTTTTTTTTT
>NW_016107497.1:3997824-4001444 GCF_001604975.1 Cebus imitator
CAAGCGATTCTCCTGCCTCAGCCTCCTGAGTAGCTGGAATTACAGGCACCCACCACCACACCCAGCTAATTTTTGTACTTTTAGTAGAGACACGTGTTCCACCATGTTGACCAGGCTGCTAACTCTTGACCACAGGTGATCCGCCTGCCTCGTCCTACCAAAGTGCTCGGATTACAGGCATGAGCAAAAGAGATTTTTAAAAAACATTAATAACATACTCCTAAACACATTTTCAGTTAGATTTATCTTTTCTTTGCCTTGAAACCTTCACAGAGGCAGGGCATTATCAAAAAGGGATGCTTGTTCAGAGGCTATAAGTAACTGCTAAAGATAATGAAGCTAATAGAGAAGCAGAAATTGGAAGAAAATGCCCAATCCGTATACTTCACACCGATGAGAGCAGAAAGAAGGCTGTGGTAAACAGGGAAAAGAAGGTCCATATCTTTACATCTTCATCATCGTATGAGGTCTCAACATTTTGCAATGCATTTAAGGACCATGAAGAGTTCACATCCTGGTTGGATGTGATTCTTCCCCTCTTTGAGCCACTAGCCTGCTCCTCACTCCGTGAGGTCATACCTAACATGATGGTTACTACACACAGATCTTTTCTATTACCTTGGATTATGAACTAATTGAGGACAGGATTGCTGTCTGAATTGTCTTTGTATTTTGTACTACCTCGCCATCCTCATCCTCAGCTATGCCTAATTAAAAAAAAATGGGTTCAAAAGGTGTAGGCAAATGGATTAATGAACAAATAAAGAACAAAATAGTCTTCCCTGGTTTAGAGAAAGCATGTAAACAAGGATACAGTAAAGGAAACAAGAAATTAGAGGTGAAATTAATCAAAATTAGTAATATAGATTTTGAAAATGATTAAAATTAATCAGAGTTCAAAATGATTTAATTTGAATCAGGTGAACTTCTCTGTGTCCTAGGAGTCAAGCGAAAAGTAGTAAGAATCTAAGACAGGGTTGGAGAGGACTATTTGTTTGTCTTGCCCTGTTAGCTACCAGACAGCTGGAGGAAAACACCTTCCTCCACCTTGGGCGTTTCAGTGGTCCTTTTCCTCCTCCTCCCCTTTCTGGATAGAGAGGACCTGAGGATAGAGGGACACATGACATCTGATACTGAGGTGAAACATCAGTGACAGTGGCACCAAGAAGCTGCCCAGGACAGATTGGGCTGCAATCCCTCAAGCAGTACAGAAACAAGCCTTCTCACAGCATTCAGAACAGAAAAAGTAAAACCAATATTCACTTTTGTAAAACATTGTACTTGATGAATCCAACCTGTTTCCAACCTGCATTATTTGGTAAAGAAGATAAGCACATCATAAATATCAATAACACGTGGTAAAAGGTGATGGGCACTAAAAGTTAGATCGAAGCTACCTCAAACTGGCAGAGGGCATTTAGAGATACCTGTGAGGAAGATCTTGGGCTAGGGATGTAAGCTTTCATCCTCTCCAAATGTAGCACAGCCATACAGAGAATGGCAGCATCTGACACCATTTATCTCTCCAGATACCTCTTACTAAGAGATGGACTGCTCAGAGTTCTCATTTCCCACTGTTTCATATCTACAATCTTTCGCTTTTGCTGGTAACTTGGCCTAAAATATCTTTTCCCTCATTCTCTGACTTCCAAAATTTTACTTGTGCTACCATATAGAGCTGAAATGCCATCTTACACATAGCTTTCCTGAAACCTGATAGGAATGAAAAATTGTCTTCTCTGAACTTCCACATTATGTTGCTTTTACCTCTACCTGGTAGTTTTGTTTATATTTTTATTCGGGTGAGCATTTGTCTCTCAAGTCAACTGTAACTCCCTTAAGTTTATTCTTCTTTCTGACCTCAACAGCATCTATCACTGTGCTCTGAACATAGAAATAGTGCTTTATGGGAGAAAAAGCCTGGGCTTTTCAGAGCACAGCATACCTGGATTCTGAACCCAGCTCTGTCATTTCCCATTTGTTGATCTTGGGTATTACCGTAACTTTTTATGCCTTCATTTACCCATCTAGACAGGAACTAATAATATCTTCTCAAGAGGGATGGATAAAGATTAGACATAATAAATGTGAAATGTCTGGCAGAGATTAGAGCATCACTAAATGGTAGCAATCACAACTTTTGCTACAATGATTATAATAAAGAGCTTGTTGGGTAAAGTTATAAAATTACCTAGCGTCCACAGTAACTAGGACAGTGCTGAGTACATGGTGGAAGCTGGTAAATATACCTTGACTCTAGCTTGTGGATGGCAAAGTGTCTATTGTTAATGACCTACCTTGAACTCTTTCTCAATATTGGCCAGCACTGCCAGTTCATTGCTAAGTTCTAAAGCCGTCATGACTGGATCTTCACTAGACAATGACAGGTAAGCTGGACTTGCCAGGCCTTTATAGGCATTAATCCTAGATCTGGAGTGGCTAAATGAGTCATGCTTCTGTTTCTGGTTGCAGTCATTGCACTTGCAGAAATAATCATGAGGCCGTTCAATCCTAGCACCCTTCCTCAGGAGGGTATGCACGATTTCATATTCCTGGCAGTGGGCGGCCAGAATGATTGGAGTCACATCATGGGAGAACCGGGTCCCATCTTCATCATAGGCATAAAAGTCATCTTGCTGGAGTTCCGATTGGCTAGGACTGGTTGCTAACCTCTTGCCTTCAGCAAAAGCTGGATGACTGAGAATCGCTTCCACAATTCGAACATAACCTTTACTAATGGCTAGCAGCAAAGCATCCCCAACCCGAGAGAGGTTTTCTTTCTTCAGAAGTAGTTCTGTAATTTCCAGATGCTCGTTGGCCACTGCCAATTGCAGGGCATTCTGGCCCATGTAATCCACACAGTTAACATTGAGCGAGAGGCATTCTTCTAACATCTTCCGCACCACTGGGATGTTACCATATTCAGCTGCATCTAAAAAGCGTTCCTCCTCTATAGATAGGCTTGTTGAGCGATCACTAAACATGTATGCTGGTCCTCGATTCGCTAACCTTCTCCCTTTCTCACGGAGAACTGTCTGCCGCCGGTGAGTCAGTCTGTTGTCAGATCCCCGGCTGCAATAAAATAGAAAGATTGTAAACAAATCATATTAAGAGCATTTTAGTGTGCCAAATGACCTGCCATTCATCTAATACAATCCTCAAGTATATTAGATGTTGTCTCATCATCTCTAGACATATTATATTAAAAAATGAAGATGCATTTATTTATTAATGGATTCCAAGAACTTCACGTCTAAGAAAGCCAAGCACTTTGCAGATTTTAACATTCCAGTTTGAGGTGGAGACTAGCAATTGCCATAATCACTCTGTGCCATTCAAATAGAAACTAATGTACATTTTTCAAATATAGATGGTATAGACTTAGGAAAGATGGACTCTCTTATCCATAATCAGTCACCAATGTGATAGAGAATGTAAGATTAATTTTTAAAAAGTAGAGACAATAGAAAATCCATTCAAGTTAACAAATATTTATTGAGTGCCTCTGATGCCAAGTCCAGGAACTATATTAGGTCCAAGAAAACCAACATATATATACACACACACACACACACACACATACATATATATACACACACACACATATATATATATATATA
>NW_016107497.1:4001504-4025833 GCF_001604975.1 Cebus imitator
ACACACACACACACACACACACACACACACACACACACACACACACACACACACATATATATATATATATATATATATATATATATGCTTTTTCCTGCTTCTGGATCTTCACTAGAAGATCCAGAAGCAAGAAACATTCAAGTCTTGTAGACTAAAGAGAGAGATGGGCAATCAGCACATTGCTTGTTATCAGCTGTTTAATTATGGTGATAAGCCAATAGCGGGACATCTATCCCAGATTCTGAGAGAAAATGACATGCTGAAAATGGAAGGATGAGTAGAAGTCGGGTGAGAGTGTGTTTTGGGAGGGTGAGACAGGGGTTGGGTATAGGTTGAAAGCTTTCTCTAGCAGAGGTATCAGCTAGATGTTAGAGTAGAGGTTTCATTGACACAGGCAATAAGTGCTTGAACTCTGTTGTCTCAAAAATCACTACAAACTGGAGAAAATTGTGATGCAGGTGCCAGGCAGGAAAAAACACTCTTATGGTACAGGAAGTAGTCAGAGCAGTGGCCAGCCTTCAATGCAGTCCTTCAATCTGTGATAATAAGGGAAAGTATTTGGGTGCTATGGCTCGCCCCTGTAATCCCAGGACTTTGGGGAGCCAAGGTGGGCAAATCACTTGAGCCGGGAAGTCAAGACCAGCTTGGACAACATGGCAAAACTCCATTTCTGCAAAAAAATAGAAAAATTGATGGCGCATGGTGGCACAAGCTACTTAGTCCCAGCTACTTAGGAGGCTGAAGCAGAGTATCAACTGAGCCCAGGAGGTCGAAGCTGCAGGGAGCCTTGACCATGCCACTGCCCTCCAACATGGGTGAGAGAACAAGATCCTGTATTTAAAAAAAAAAAAAAAAAAAAAAAGGGAGGGGGGAAGTGATTCTTCCTCTGATCAAAATTCTATAATAAATGTTTTTTCCTTATTAATTCATAACTTTATGTCTTAAGGTCTTTTGAGCTTGAAGGGATCTCATTACAATTAGATGTTCAACTCATATTGGTATCACTAACTGAACCCAAAGAAGACATGTTTTGCAAAACTGGGGAAGGGCCAGGTTATAAGGGAGGCTAAAGAGGAAGAAAAGTGTGATAAATGAGTATTATTTCCTCTCTCTATGAATGTTCCAAGATTCATCTCTCTTTAAAAACTGTCACAAACTTCCCCGTACAAAGAGGACAATAAAAAGATCCAAGGACCCCATAAGCCATGTTTCCCTCCAATGTAGTCAGGTCTGGAGAATCTTAGTTGCTTTCCCTACTAGTCTTTATCAACCTTGATTCCACATCTCCAGACAATGTGGTCTGTGGCAGTGTGATGGCCAGCAATAGAAAGGAAGATAGTAAAGTTTCAGCAACTCACAAATAGATTTTCTTCTTGGAGGAGCTTGAAGAGTATGCCGCCATATTACAAATATTTTTCATAGATTTTCATTCAATAGTGATTCCTTTAGCTATCCAAGGCCTCTCTAAAACCAATCAAACTGATGTTTTCTTAAGAGACAACTTTGTAAATTTCAAATAATAATAATAATAATAATCAAATAACATGAAAGGCCAATATCAAGTTATATATATGATAATAACTTCTAAAATGGGTCATTAGATAATGTATGTGCAACTTTTATTAATTATATGGAAACAGCATCTGTAACTATTTTGTCCTGTAGCTATTACTTTATTTTTAATTCCATTTTAAATTCTATTAAAGTTATACATGTGCATATTTTAGTTTATTCTCTCCATGTCTTGATCTCCAGAGGTAAACATTTTAATTTAACTATTTTAGGTGGTTTTTTAAATAATTTTAAATGTTATAATCACATAGGTTTGGTTATATTTTTACTTCTTGATTTTTCAGGTTTGTCATTACCTATGGACTTCCCATTATAGCACACCCTCACATTTCTCTCTCTCTCTCTCTCTCTCTCTCACACACACACACACACACACACACACACACATGCACACACACGTAGACCCCCTTCATGGTTCCTTATCGTTCCAGTATTGTTATATCATGACTATTTTTTAGGTAACTATTTACTGTTTACATTAAGACAATGCAAGTGCTAATCATAGCTAAGCAGTATACTACCATGACTTTCAGGTACAACTTCCCTGCAAGCTGAAACCTAGTAGGTAAAAATTCTCTTCATTTGCTCAGTGCTCTATATACATATGACTAATTCAATCAAACTCTCTTCTCCATCAATGTAAATCTTATTTTAATATATTCAACATATTATGTGGGTATTTCTTTTTTCAATTTTGGAAAATCTGGACCAGCTACTGTCTAGACTTAATGCATGTATGTTATCTCTGAATCTTCCTTTTGGTATCATTCCAAGGATTCTCTTTGCTTTGCTTTTGTATTGGGGTCCTTGTTTTCTGTATCCCAGATCTTCCTTTTTCTGATTGGACTTCATTGTTCTAGTACAGGACATCTGCAAACAGCTGACTAATAAAACATGCTTAGGTAAATTTTTAAAGGTGTACATCTAAAACTGACTTCGTCCTACCTTTAAACTGAACTGATAGTTTGGCTGGGTAGAGAATTCAAGGTTGAGGATAATTTTGGAGGCCTTGCTCTATTAAATTATAGTTTTGTGGCTATTGAGAAGCCTGATGCAATTTTGATTATGGGTATTTTCTTTGTCTCTGGTGTTCTAAAATTACATGGTTGTTTATTGAAGGGAGTCTCTTCTCCATACTGCTACCCATTTAATATGGAAAAAAAAAAAAAGGTGTTCTTTTCTAAGAAACATTCTTGCCCTATTTATCTGATAATTTGGTTTTTTGCTTTCAATGTACTATTTCTGGAATTCCTTCTTTTTCAATGTTGGACATCCTGGAATTGTCCTTTAATTTTCTCATCTTTTCTCTTATATTTCCAATTATTTATGTTCAATATTGTTTATTATATTCTGAGAAATATCTCCAACTTTATATTTATGAAAATTGTTTATATTTTTAGTTTTCAAAAACATCTTTTTGATTTTCAAATGTTACTTTTCATAAGACTCTTTTGCTTTTAAAGGCACAAAAATTTTCTCTTCTCCCTCTGGAGATGTCAATGATAAAGATTTGTGATGAAGACCGTAATTCAGAGAGCTTAGTCCCAAGTTGCTTTTCTGTGTTTGTTTGCTTTGGTCTCTGTAATTCATAGTAGAATTTTTCCTCATAGATCTAGTGATTCTTAGTAGATATTCTTTGCTTCTTTTTAAAGAAATATTCCTTATAATGTCTTTTCTAAGAGACTATAATTTCCTCTTATAAAAACTAGACTGAAACTAATGTTAGCTTTGGCAAAAGGTGATTCCTGAGTTAGGAGTGAGTGAGTTTCTAGAAGAACCATATTATTTCTGAGTTAACAATATGTACGATGTAGAAGAGACAGGAGATCATCAAGGTTTGTTACATGAGCAACCATCCATCATCTTCCAGCTGAATTCTTATCCCTCTTCCCTTTTTTCTGTCACTTTTCTGGCTTTTACTTCTTATTTTTAGCCTTTTAGTTCCTCTCTCTTGTCTTAACTTCTTTAGCCTTTTACTTCCTTCTCTTGTCTTCTGTATTTATTGCTTTGCATATTTCCTATTGTAGACAAGAGGAAGTTCAAAGACTGGGGGAGAGACAGTATCTTCCAAACATGCAGAATACTTTGAAAAAGAAAAAATGTAAAATTAAGGGAAAAACAAAATAGGATCAGGCATCTATAAAAGTAAGACGAAAGTACTAGGAGTGAGAACTTGCAAGAAAAGTTCTCACATAACTAAAAAAATGACAAAAAATTGACACAAAATAGTAGCACATACCAAAACATGAATAACAAGCCTCCATTTTTTTATCTATTAAAATGGAGGAATAATTATTCTGACCTATCTCAAAGGACTATTTTCAGAGCTAATTGAAATTATGAATGCGGAAAGCATTTTAATTTGGATTTAATTTTTTCACAACCACATCAATAAGAATAAGCACTTATATAGTACTTACAAACATAAGAAGGACACTTTGACTTTATCACTTTTTTAGCTGTTATTCAGTTAGAAGACCATGAGAAAGGCAAGAACTGAGATGGTAATTGATAAAAGTTGTTTGCCTTTTTTTGTCTTCTTTTTTAGACAGGATCTCATTCTGTTGCCTGACTATAGCCACAACCTCCCAGGCTCAATCAATCCTCCTTCCTCAGCCTTCTGTGTAGCTGGGACTACAGACAAATGCCACCGCATTCAGCTGATTTTTGTATTTTTTGGTAGAGATGGGTCTCACTATATTGCCCAGGCAGGTCTCAAAACTCCTGGGCTCAAGTGATTCTCTCACCTCGGCCCCCTAGCATACTGGGATTACAGGTGTGAGCCACCACACCGAGCTCAAGTGATTCACCCACCTCAGCCCCCCAGCATACTAGGATTACAGGTGTGAGCCACCACGCCTGGCCTTTTTTTGTCTTTTTAAAAAGAAGGAAAAATAATAATTAGCAACTTTACTTATATCTCAATTTTTAATCTGGTTTAGAAAATTTTATTTTTTCATCCAATACTAAGCTTACATTGAGCTAGATAGAATAAGTCTGAGTTGTGGCATCTTTTATTCTAAAATTTAAAAATAACAATCTATGATTTTCCTACCCATTTATTTGAAAAATGACAAGTTCTATCTTAGCAAGCCACTAATCCTAAGGATGTGTCTTATTTCCTTCTAAATTACTATGGCCTTTGTAGCTATAACTTCTTGAAGGAACAGCAAAGATATTTTCACAGATTTTTTTTTCCATCTTAAAGCATCTTCTTAGTTGTTGTGACCACACATATTAATCATATGCAATGATACAAGTTTCAGATATATTTTCATGAAAAGACCTAGATTGTCATAATCTTTTTAGCACTCTGTCAACAGTATCTCAATCTGTGACAGAGTTACAACTTTGTCATTCTGTATCTGAAAAGCCAGAAAGTATCAATACATTTTTGTTTGTTTTTGATTATTTTAGGAATATTACAAATGCAGGCACAATGAATTCAGCACCCCTTGCATGAGCAGTGAGACACAGTAAAAGCTGCTTGCATGTTCACAGAACAAAACGCATGCCTTGCTGCTCTCATCTTTCTTAACTGCAGCCTGGAGAAGCAATAAAAGATACCACTCGTATTTTTATGTCATGAGTGGTATTGCTTAATCCCCACCTCTCCTATGCAAAAGCAAAATGTGTAAAACAACTTTGTAAGTAACAGATATTTGAAACTAATTCAAGAAAGATACTAGAAGTTACTAGATTTTACAAACCTCTCTGCAAATGGTTTTGAAAAACTATGTTGTAGAATTTTACATTAATAGTAAATGAAATGCAGTCAAATCATCTATTAAAAAGAGGAACATCTCGGTCCATAGCTCCACGGCACTACTTCAACAAGATACATTTTCATTTCAGCTGAAGAGCACACTTTTCAAAGTCAGCTCTTCTATTTAAAAAAATATTAAGAAATTTTATTCACCCGTTTAGCCACATTTAACATGGTTAAAAGCTTAATGGCCTACATTTTCATGTCTGTATTTTTATAACTTGTTTAAAACAACATACAAATACTGGTTCTAGGAAAGAGTGTAATTAGCCACCACCCCTATGGCACTCAGATATAGATAAGATCATGAAAACCATGTTTTTACATACCTCATTTTCCTGATCCTAATAGTGCTTGCTGCCCCAGATAGTGAGAGATGGAATAATCCATCTCTATTGAAAATGCCAGCAATGCAAATTAGCTTCTAAGTAGAGTGGATTGCATGCTTGAGTCCAGCATAGGCAGTAATTTTCTCTACTTCCTGTCCAACTAAGATGCACTTTTATCAAATGGAAGTGCTTTTATACAAACTAAGCTTCATATTAAGCACCAAGCTTAACTTTGACTTTTTGCTTTAAAAATCCTTACAAACATTTTAAAGCACAATTCTACCACAGCAGAAGTGTTAAAAATGTAAATGGAATGTAACTATTCCAGGCAGTGTGGTCAGCCACAAGAGTAATGTAGATTCATCCTAGGAAAGTAGAAATAAAAGAAATTCCAGAATTTGCATTTTATTACATGCACAATTATCTATGTGAATAATTAGACTAGGATATTTAGAGATTAACATTATATACAACTAGCAAGTTTGCAAACCACTTCGGGGAGATGAATGAAAGAAGTCATTTTGTTCTCATTTTACAACACAGACACTGTTTTTACCCCGACTACTTAATCTCTGGACACACACCCTAGGCTCTGCCTCTGGGGTTGAGGAAGCAATAAACAATTAGAGTGGTTTTCCTTAGTTCTATGAGAGAAGGATGATTTTGTCTTCTTCACCACTGAGTTCACCCCTCTTTAGAGAGGGACACGTTGTAAACTCTCAGTACATAACTGCGGAATACATGGATCCCTCCTGTCAAAGGAATAAAGTTCAAGGCCTGTTTGTTCCCTATTAACCTGACTGAAAGTGACTACAATGTACAACCTTCCACACAAAAAAAGAACAAAATATAAAGGCTGAGCCACAGTGTGTTCTGATGTATATGTAGTATGTTATGTTCATTTCAAATAAGTACTGAGTTCAACAGGGGACAAAGGAAATTGAAAGCCATGTTTTTAATGGCATCCTTGTGACTTTTTCATGATCTGGAAGCAGAGATTTTCATGACTTTAAAGGAAGAACTAGGGCTGGGAGCAGTAATTCATGCCTGTGATCCCAGCACTTTGGGAGGCCGAAGTGGGCGGATCACCTGACGTCAGGAGTTCGAGATCAGCCTGGCCAACATGGTGAAACTCTGTCTTTACTAAAAATACAATAATTAGCCGGGCATAGTGGTGAGCACCTATAATCCCAACTACTTGGGAGGCTGAGGTGAGAGGCTCTTTCGAATCTGGGAGACAGAGGTTGCAGTGAGCTGAGATTGCATCACTGCACTCTAGCTTGGGTGATGTAGAGCAAGACTCAGTCTCAAAAAACAAAACGAACAAAAAAATAAAGACAGAACTGATATTTTCTCACCCTGCTCTCTCCCGATTCTTTACATTATACATAGACTGTGACCACCCATCTTCACAATACACTACCAAATCCCTTGCACTTCCAGATAATCTTCTAGATAGTAATTCATTTTGATTCAATTAGTTTCAATTTTCCCCATGAATTCTTCTCATTTCTTCAAATACTAACTTTCTATTTGATCAGTCACACTACATCATACCCTGCCTTAGTGTTCTATGAATGAAATGATATGAGCCTGAGCTGCTTGTCAGTTTCAGTTGGGAGCCAGCAAAAATATGACTGAAAAATGTAGGATGCATGTAACAAATTGTATGATTTCTGATTTGTACAAACAAGATGTCAATCATCAATTGACATCTTGTTTGTGCAAATCAGAAATCAAACCGTGTGAGAGAATGAAATTGTGGGTAAATAACGGAAGTTATAGAAACTTGCCGTTTTATAAAACACTGTCTGAAATGTCATTGTTCCCTTTTAGCTTCTCCTTGGTGGTTTAATTTATTTCATGCGTCATATCTTCCTACTTTGAAATTCTCTTTGGAAGAGCTCTGGGACCAGACATTTGTGGTGAGAATAATTAAGGACAAGTTGAGGGAAACTGAGAACTGAGTCCTTGGGGATCTGAACTTGAGAAAACTTTGGGGAACCTTGCAAAATATTGGGAAGAACTAAGCTCTAAGAACAAAACAGGGTACTCTTGGGAATATTAAAAAGTTTCTGTGTAATATCAGCAAATTATATCCAAATTATCTCATCAAAGGCAGAGGTTTAAATTCTTTGCTTCTATTATCAATGACGGTCATTATCATGTGTATTCCACAAGCCAATTCCACAAATATCCTCTGCATAAGATAGATTGTGGGTGGGGGGAAGCACGCTTCAATTTTTGGGCAATTTAAAAGTTTAATGAAGGAACTGTAGGAGTATGTGTGCAGAAGTTAGGGAAATCCAATATGGCACCATGCAGTGCCCACATTTGAGACAACGCAGGCTTAAGTCTGTCTGAAGGGGCATAACGACAGAACAGTTACCAGAACAGGAGAACTATAAGCCAAGGGACACTTGACAGTGGCCCTGACCTGGTGACAGCTTACCATCAAAGAGAGCCAAGGGAACTGATACTCTGACCTTACTCTCCTGATCTCCAGTGCATCTGATGGGCTGAAGTCAGCCCTTTGCTAGGGGGCAAAGGAGCCCATTGATGCAGTCTACACAGGTCTGCATTAGTGCTGTAGCCACAGGCAGAGAACAGTGTGCAAAGCATGAAGAGTAGGCCAAGAGGACTAAGCCAACAACACCCAGCATATGCTCTATATAAGACAATTTCACTTTGCCATAATTAACTCCTTGCTCAGGTGATGGATGCACTAAAATCTCAGAAATCATCACTAAAGAACTTATCCAAGTAACCAAATGCCTCCTGTTCCCTAAAAAAAACCTACTGAAATAATTTTTTAAGGAAATTTAAACTACCAGAAAGAGAAAGAAATTACTGATAAAAACTATGCATCCGAAAAATGGTAACTGTATCTTTTGATGTGTAACTGCTGCATCATCAGTTCACACCTTTCTGGGCTAATTTTTCCCTTCTTTAAGCTATCTGTCAGGAAAGACACTCACCCATTCAAGTTCATGCAATCCATTATCTTAAAAAAATGAACTTGTAACTAAGATTCATCCATATAAATTCTAAATTAATGTTCATATGAGGCTTAGGACGAACAACTCTGATTTAGAGGGTGAGAAGAATAATCTGATGTCATAAAAACATTCAAAATATTTGTGAAGAGCACAAGCTAAAGCTGCTGATTCCCAGATATAATGGCACTAAAGAAACAGACTTTGATAGGTCTGGAACATGCTGTAAATGTCCACAATGTGGGAGAGCTCCAAATGCTCACAGTACAGGTTTCAGTCTATATGAGACTGCTATGTGTAATAGAGTACATGGATAGAGAAACAGAAGGTAGGACCATGCAGCACATAGTTTTCATTTACTGAAACCAAAATCATGAAATGTCTTTCTTTGCTGATGTGGTATGATGTCAGACATCACTATCAACCATCACATCCACCACCACTGGGATCGTAACAGTTCATTCATTCATTCATTCATCAATTCAATTATTCACTGGACGTCTACTTCAACATGTTCTAGGCACTCTGCTAGGCACATGGGGGTACAGAAAAAAATAGGGCATGGCAGAAAAAAAGAGGAGCAAAAGATTACAGGGTTATGAATGTTACCAAAGGGGAAATAGTGTGGTATATAAATGATTAGCAAGAAGTTTTCTACCCAGTCTGGGAGTCACAAAAAGCCTTCTGAGGATGTGTCACTTAGCCTAAGAATGAAGGAGAGTTAGCTGAGAGGTGGGAAGAGGAGACTCAGCCTGTAGGCAGAGAAAATCACAGTTGTATAAGTCAGCAGTCCAGAAAAAAACCTAAAGAACGTTTATTACTGGGGGCTGGAACATATAAGAGTTCTCATCCCCAGTAGGATTTCTGGTTCCTGGCTCAGTTTAACTAAAGGTCTAGCGCTCAGGGTTCGAAGCTAAACATCCATTGATATTCACGGTTTAGCATTTAGCACTTCTAGACCTTAGCACTTCTACCCTAGGACAGAAAGGTAAACATTTAGGTAATTCCTTAACAGCTCAGGATTCCAATTTAGGAGAGTCAAGCTTCAGGACTCACAGACTGGATTGCCACCCCAGTGGTTTTGTTCTGAGGGGTTTGGGCTTGTATAATGCACGATCTCAAGTGGGAATAATTATGGACAAATTGAGGGAAACTGAGAACCAAGTCCTTTGGGACCTAAATTTGAGAAAACTTTGGGGAATCTTGCAAAATATTTGGAAGAACAAAGCTTTAAAGAAAGATAGGCTGAGCTGGAAATCCTTACTCTGTCAGATACTACCTGTGTCATCCCTCTGAACCTCGGATTCCTTAACTGTAAAAACCAAAAGGGAATGGCATCAAGAATAGCAGCTACCAGTTAGGGTTACCATGAAATTGGTGTTTTGTGGAATTCTGCTTAAGGTAACTCAATGTCTCATCTGTCATGGACTTCAAATCCCTCATCATAATTATTTAAGACTTTCCAGTTTGAAAATGTTCTGCTTAATAAATGAAATAGAAACTAAGAAGTCATTAAATAGCTTCTCTTCTTCTAATGCTATCTGTTAAATTTGCACCATGTGCACCAGAACACACTTTTGTTTTTGTATTTTCCGTTGTTGTGATGTCAGCATGGCTAAAAGGGCATTACGTTTTTAAACTTCAGAATACTCTGTGCTTGGTTTTGCTACCACTGTTCTTAAAGTGTGTTCTATTCTTATACCTTCATCCCTGACTATATACTTCCCTTTCTCTTCTTACCTATGTTCTTTAAACCTGAACTTATCTTTGAATTCCAGTGCCAAGCACAGAGCCAGGCACAAAATGTTTTATGCATCTACAAATGAATAAAAAAGGAATCGAAAGAGGAATACAAAAAGAAAAATGAATGGAGAGCACCCAGGTTTGTCACAGTTTTAGAAGTTTATCAAACTATTTTACTTCATATCAAGAATATTTTTAAAAATTAAATAGAATTTCACTTATCATCAATAATCAAATGTTTAACAACATACCACACAAACTACCTCTACCGTCAGAGTTAGATTTTGCAATGATGTGTACCAAGTAAGTTCTCAGTAGTAAAACTTATTATGTTTCCACAGTGTTTTAAAATAATTTTTATATATCATAAGGTAAAATGTACTTACCCACCCTAAGTAAAAATGAAATATAGCAATTTGGTGGAGTTTGATTTTGAGCATACTAACTGTGTCAGGTAAATTATAAGTTTGCTATATATTCACCCCTCTTTCTCCAGCTTTATCAATAAAAATATGATATAAACTTATGGGTACGTATATATTAAATTAATTTGACTAAAACTAGGAGGATGGAAATTGATATTTATTAAAAGTTTACTAGAACCAAATAACTTTATAGGTGTTACTTTATTTAATTTTCACAGCACTTGGTGAGGTTGGCTTTGTTATTTTGCTACATGAAGAAATGTTTGGAGATCACTCCTGAACAGGCAAGGCAACATAAGGAAAAGCATTTAAGGGTGTCTTTTGTTTTCTGAATTTCTTTTAAAATACAGCTGAAAAAAAAAAAAAAGCCAAGTTTCAATATCCCCTCCCCCAAAACTATGAACATGTGTGGACTCTCAACAATACCTAGAATTAGTTATGAACTGATATATAGAAACTTCCTTCTTAAGTTCATGCTGGTAATGAGTGGTAAAGCAAGACTGTAAAATTAGGTTTGCAGATGTCCTATTTCATTTTTTAAATCTTATTTTATTATTGTGAGGCATACATGCTGAAAAGAACTATAATTTTAAAAATAATAATAAAATTAGCACCATTTTCCTACCCATCCCCACTTAAGAACGAGATCACTGGTCACTTTGAAGACCTCTGTGTACCTATTTAAATTACTGTCTTCCCCTGAACTCCAACAACCAGCCATTACCTGGCTTTCATGTTAAGCATTCTATTTTTTTTTTTGAGATGGAGTTTCACTCTTGTTACCCAGGCTGGAGTGCAATGGCGCGATCTCGGCTCACCGCAACCTCCGCCTCCTGGGTTCAGGCAATTCTCCTGCCTCAACTTCCTGAGTAGCTGGGACTACAGGCACTCGCCACCATGCCCAGCTAATGTTTTGTATTTTTAGTAGAGACGAGGTTGCACCATGTTGACCAGGATGGTCTCGATCTCTTGACCTCGTGATCCACCCGCCTCGGCCTCCCAAAGTGCTGGGATTACAGGCGTGAGCCACCGCGCCCGGCTTCTCTTATTTTTTATAGCTTTTCCATCTTTGCATGCCCTCAACATAAAAAGTAAGTACTTAGCACACAACTGTAAGTACTTACCACAAAAAGTAAGTACTTAGCACAAACTTGGCAGAATAAGGAAGAGAAATATTACCACTGTTATGCTCTTAGAGGAAAGCTCCTAAAATAAGATAAGCAGAGCAGCCTCAGTGGTTCATTATCTGGCTCCAGCTTCCCTGACAGTTTGCAAGAGCCCCTGTAGGTTGGTCAGAGGCTGACCATGAATGCATCCTGGGAACACAGGGCTCCTCAGAGCTATAGCAGCTGGCCAGGTGGCAAGCAGGACATCTGGCCATGCATCTGCTGTGCTCTACTTTGCCATAAAAGAGCATATCAGAACACATCACCTCAGAGGCGAGAAAGGGCTCACTGACATTCAACTCTTCCACATTGCCTTTAGGAGTAAGGTTGTCAATCAAGTTTTTCTTCCATGTTTCCCCTTTTGCCCACATTTTTTAAAAACCAATTTTACAAAAGCAAAACACTGAACTATGCTGAAAGCTATATGGGCAGCCAGTAGCTGGAGAGCTACCATTATGTTGAGCCAAGAATAGGATCTGTCTACGTCTGTTTAGAGATGTATTCAACTTTCAGGGATGTGATTAATGTACCTCTACTTAGAATAGTATGTTCAAGCTATAAAAGCTCTATGACTTCCCTAAAGTAAGGGGAAAAGGAAAACAAATCCAGTGAAAACTAGTGAAGCCATTGCTTTGGTATACCATAAAGCAAATCGAGTTGACTAAAGCCTTGGTGTTTTTGTATAACATGAAAAAAAAATAGTTCTATTTTCTACAAATAAGTTATTCTTATCTTACTCTTTCTCTTATGGCAAGAATGCTCATCTTCAGTCTTCACAGATATAACATGAACAGTTTTTACTAATTATATTTTATTCCTACGCTAGTAAATTTAAATTTGAGAACCCTGCCCAAGGCTCATATTTCCTCTATGCATCCTACTCAGTGATTCCTTATTACTGCCATTAGTTACCAACTGAATGCTAGTTATTTAAGTGTTTGCATGCATGGAATACAGTTCTGCATTACTTCCATTTTACTCACGGAAGTAATAATGATAGAACCAAAAATTCTATGTACCAGAAGGGCACTTAAAATTTTCAGTTTCAACCTTATCGCTTTTCAAGTACCTGCCTTAAGTTTTTCTAGAGAAGGGAATATATAAAAATTATTTCTAGGCTTGGCATGGTGCTCCATGCCTGTAATCCCAGCACTTTAGAAGGCTGAGGTGGGTAGATCACAAGGTCATGAGATTGAGACCAGCCTGGCCAAGATGGTGAAACACTGTCTGTACTAAAAATATAAAAATTAGCCTGGCGTGGTGCCAGTCACCTGTAATCCCAGCTACTTGGGAGGCTGAGGCAGGGAATTGCTTAAACCCAGGAGGTAGGTGGAAGTTGCAGTGAGCCGAGATCATGCCATGCATTCCAGTCTGGGTGACAGAGTGAGACTCCATATCAAATACACACACACACACACACACACACACACACACACATATATATATATATATATTTATATAGTTAATTTCTACCTGAGGAAACTAGAAACCAAGGTACAAACTAACTTGCCTAATTTTGAACAGCTGCTCATAACCCTGAGCTATTAAATAATTTTTATTTCAGAATGACATTACCTAAAAACAAATGTTATTGATAGGAAATTATTTTCTGGTCCTATTAAGGATAATTTTCTTATGATGAAGATCTAATTCAACAAACAACATATTACTTCCTAGATATTCCCATAGCCGGTATCAAATTTATTCCCACTTATATTGTTGCCAGATAAAAGCAGAATAATTGCCTAGGTTAAAAAGTTGTTTGAGTCAATATTCCTCAGATCTTAGCTAGAGCTCAGAGTTGAGATATAAAGCACCAGTATCTCTGCTCATGAGACGTTATTGCAGAACTTAATCAATAGAATCAGCCAGATGTTTATCACCAGTTCAGTTGAAAGAAAAGTGTCATTTGTCCCCTTTGGTCTTGTTTCCTTGCTTTTAAAGTAATCTCTCTTCTGTGCAACAAAGGATACAATCAATAAAGTAAAAAGACAACCCAGGTATAGAAGAAAATATTTGTAAACTGCCCCTCTGACAAGGGATTAATAACCAGAATATATAAAGTGCTCAATCATATAGGAAAAAAAAATCTAATAATCTGATAAAAAAAATAGGCAAAATGTTTGAATAGGCATTTCTCGAAAGAAGACATACAGATGGCAAATAGGAATATGAAAAGATGCTTAACATCTTGATCATCAGAGAAATGCAAATCAATACTACAATGAGATACCATCTCACCCAAGTTAAAAAGGCTTACATCCTAAAGACAGGCGACAACAAATGCTGGTGAGGATGTGAAGAAAAGGAAACCCTTGTTACTGTTGGCAGAAATGTAAATTAGTACCACCACTATGAAGACCAGTTTGGAGGTTCCTCTAAAAACTAAAAATTGAGTTGCCATATGATCCAGCAATCCCACTGCTGGGTATATACCCAAAAGAAAGAAAATCAATACATTGAAGAAATATCTGCACTTTCATGTTTTCTGCAACACTGTTTACAATAGGTAAGATTTGGAAGCAACCCAAGTGTCCATCAACAAATGAATGGATAAAGAAAATGTGGTACTTATGCACAATGGAGGACTAGTTAGCCATAAAAAAGAATGAGATCCAGTCATTTGCAACAACATGTATGGAACTGGAGATCATTATGTTAAATGAAATAAGCCAGGCATGGAAAGATAAGCTTTGCATGGTCTCACTCATCTGTGGGAGCTAAAAATTCAAACAGTTGAATTCGTGGACATGAAGAGTAGAAGAATGGTTACCAGAGGCTGGGAAAGGTAGTGGAGTGTTGGGAGGAGCTGGAGATGGTTACGGGTAAAAAAAGAAGGAAGAATGAGTAAGAACTACTATTTCACAGCACAATAGGTTTACTACAGTCAATAATGACTTAATTGTGCAGTTAAAAATAATGTAAAGAAAGTAATTGAATTGTTTGTAACTCAAAGAATAAATGCTTGAGGGGATGGATACCACGTTCTCCATGATGTGCTTATTTCACACTGCATGTCTGTATCAAAACATCTCATGTACCCCGTAAATATATACACCTATGTACCCAGAAAAATTTTTTTAATAATTTAAAAATATAAAATAAGATAAAGCAACCTCTAGGGACCCTTCCAGTTAATACAACATTTAAGTCTATTTCTCTGTTTTAATTAAGTGGAATATTTACCTTCATTTTCAACAGATTTGAGGACAAAGACTAAGCTAAATAACCTGGTCAGGTGAGAACTTGGTGAAAACCTGCTACAAAATGATGTTCTCTCCAGTATCTGCTTCACCTATCTTGCTGCTTATGTCAGCTAGTGGCACTCCAACTTTGTTTACTCAGAAAAAAAATCATGGTGGTGTCCTGGACTTCTTTCTTTTTTTCATAGTCCAAAGTGATTTAATCAGGAAATCCTACTTATTCTTCAAAATTCTGAGCTGTACCTCAAAATGTATCCAGAATCTGAGTACCTCTTACTACCACCCCAGTCCAGGCATCTAGATATTAGATCTAGATACAACGACCTACAAGGCCTGACACAATCTGAACTTTACTAAGTGAGTGGGTCAGAGAGTTAAGAGAATCAGTGCAATCTAATCTATACTAATTCTCTTAACTCTCAGACCTCCTCACTCAGTCTCTGTGCTCCAGCCATACTTGTTTTCTTGCTCTTCCTCTATGTCCCATGCATGCTTGTGCTTTTGCACTTTCCTTCTGCCTGGAAGCTCCTATCCTGATACCTAAGCACATACTCTCAATTCATTCAGGTATTTCTTTACTTCAAAGCCACTGATATGGTTTGTGTTTGTGTCCCTGCCCAAATCTCATGTTGAATTGTAATCCCCAGTATTGAAGAAGGGGCCTGTGTGAGGTGATTAGATCATGGGGGTGGATTTTCCCCTTTCCATTCTCATGATAGTAAGTTCTCAAGATATCTGGTTGTTTAAAAGTGTATGTCACCTCCCCCTTTGTGGGGATTTACTCAGAGTGGTGGCAAAAATATTAAGGGAAAAATATTAGAGAAAGTTATATAGTCTCAAACCCATTTGGAAGGCCTAAGAGTTTTTTCTATAGTTCTTGACTGAAGGCAGCCTGTCCCCTTAGTCAAGGAAATCAGACTAGAAACAAAAGAATGTGGGGGTTTTATCTAACTTGTTTACTCATTAACCTTTGATCATTCTGGATGGTTCTCTAGGTTGAGGTGGGGAGAGGGATGGTGTCAACCAGGGATATTACCCACTAATGGTGTTTGCTTTGGGAACCTGTCCTTTAATCTTTAACCTCTAGAGGTGTTCACTTTAGAGTTTTTGTCATTTAATGTGTGCTGAATAAAGGCCAGCCAGTGTTCACAACTGTTTATAGCACTCTCCAGAGTGCAGTAAGTCACTTGACACACTCAGTCGAATTAGCAAAGTATCTGTGTGTCAGTGTACTTTACTCATCCATCACTGAGTCAGGAACTGCAGACCACTGCAGATAATGACCCTGACACCCCTTCACTCTCTTCCTCCTTCTCTGGCTATGGAAGACATGCCTGCTTCCCCTTTGCCTTCTACTATGGTAGTAAGTTTCCTGAGGCCTCCTTAGCCATGTTCAATGTACAGCCTGCAGAACCATGAGCCAATTAAACCTCTTTTCTTTACACATTACTGAGTTTCAAGTAGTTCTTTAAAGCAGTGTGAGAATGAACTAATATTGAAAATTGGTACCAGAGAAGTAGGGCATTGCTATAAAGATACCTAAAAATATAAAAGCAACTTTGGAACTGGGTAACAGATATAGAGGCTGGAATAGTTTGGAGAGCTCAGAAGAAGATAGGAAGATAAGGAAAGATTCTAAACTTCCTAGAGACTTGTTAAATTGTTGTGACCAAAATGCTGATAGTGATAGGGACAATGAAGTTCAGGCTAAGGTGGTCTCAGATGGAGATGAGGAACTTACTGAAAACTGGAGTAAAGGTCATTTTCGCTATGCTTTTGCAAAGAGGTTGGAGTCATTGTGCCCCTGACTTAGGGGACTGTGGAACTTTGACCTTCAGAGTGATGACTTAGGGTATCTAATGGGAGAAATTTATAAGCAGCAAAGCATTCAAGATATAGCCTGGCTGCTTCTAGCAGCACATGCTCACATAATGAGCAAATGAATGATCTGAAACTGGAACATATATTTAAAAGGGAAGCAAAGCATAAAAGTTTGGAAAATTTGCAGCCTGACTCTGTGGTAGAAAACAAAAATCCATTTTCAGGGGAGGAATTAAAGCTAGCTGCAGAAATTTGCATAAGTAAAGAGGAGCCAAATGTTTATAGCCAAGAAAATGGGGAAAGTGCCTTAAAGCCATTTCAAAGACTTTTGTGACAGCCTCTCCTATCACAGGCCTGGAGGACTAGGAGGGAAGAATGGTTTCATAGGCCAGGCCCAGGACCCAGCTACCCTGTGCTACCTCAAGACACTGCTCCCCATGTTCCAGACATTCTAGCTCCAGCTGTGGCTGAAAGAGTCCCAGATATGTCTCAGGCTGCTGCTCCAGAGGGTGCAAGTCATAAGCCTTCGTGGCTTCCATGTCATATTAAGCCTGCAGGTGCACAGAGGCAAACGTTGAGGCTTAGAGACTCCATCTAGATTTCAGAGAATGTATAGAAACTCCTGAATGTCCAGGCAGAAGTCTGCTGCAGAGGCAGAGCCCTCATGGGGAGCCTCTACTAGGGCAGTGCTAAGGAAAAGTGTGGGTTTAGAGCCTCTAAACTGAGTCCCCAATGAAGCACTGCCTAGTGGAGTGGTAAGAAGAGAGTCACTGTCCTCCAAACCCCAGAACGGTAGATCAATTGACAGTTTGCACTGAGCATCTGCAAAAGCCACAGGCGCTTAACACCAGCCCTTGAGAGCAGCCATGGGAGCTGAACCTTGCTGAGCCACAGGGGCAAAGCTGCCTAATGCCTTGGGAGCTCACCCCATGCATCAGTATGGCCTGAATGTAAGACATGGAGTTGAATGAGATTACTTTGGAGCTTTAAGATTTAATGACTGCCCTACTGTGTTTCAGACTTGCACAGGGCCTGTAGCTCCTCCCTTTGGCTGGTTTCTCCTGTTTAGAACAGATGTATTTATCCAATGCCTGTACCCTCATTGCATCTTGGAAGTAAGTAGCTTGTTACTTTACAGGCTCATACACTGAAGGGACTTGCCTTGTCTCAGATGAGACTTTGGACTGTGGATTTTTGAGTTAATGCTGAAATTAGTTAAGACTTAGGGGACTCTTGAGAAGGGATGATTGTATTTTGTAATGTGAGAGGGATATGAGATTTGGGAGGGGCCAGGGACAGAATAATATGGTTTGGATTTGTGTCTTCACCCAAATCTCGTGTCAAATTGTAATCCCCAGTGTTGAAGAAAGGGCCTGGTAGGAGGTGATTGGATCATGGGCGTGGCTTTTCCCCTTACTGTTCTCATGATAGTGAGTTCTCACAGGATCTGTTGTTTTAAAGTGTGTTATCCCCTCCCCCTTCACTCTCTTCCTCCTTTTCCTTTGTAAAATGTGCCTGCTTCCCCTTCGTTTTCCACCATGATTGATTGTAAGTTTCCTGAGGCCTCCCCAGCCATGCCTCCTGTATAGCCTGCAGAACTATGAGTCAATTAAACCTCTTTTCTTCATAAATTACCTAGTCTTAGGTAGTTCTTTACAGCAATGTAAGAACACACTAATACAGTCGCCTTCTCACTAAGGCCTTCCCTGGTTACTATTTAAAAGTAAAATCTCAACCTCTAACATTCCAGGTCTACATTTCCTTCTTTATTTTTTTCATCTTATCACTAACATCAGTACATTTTACTTATCTTGTTTATTTTTGTCTCTTTCATAGGAATGTAGGTTTTATGAAAGCATTTATTTTCCCCCAAAGTATTCCCCGTGCATAAAACAGAGTCTGCACCTAGTAGGTTCTAAACAAATATCTGTTGAAGGGATGAAAGCATGCATAGATATAACCTATGCATCTATGTCTGCAAGGAAATGTTAGGCATAGCTTCAGTGCCAGCATTCTAATACAATTCCTTGAGAAAATCCAAAAAATGTGTAAAGTTATATCAAACTAATTAGAAACAAAAAAGATAGAAAACACAAATTGCCAGTAACAAAAATGAGAGAGATGACATCATTACAGAGTCTAGAGATGTCAGAAGGATAATAGAATATTGCTGACTAATTTATGCCTACACATTTGACAGCTTGAATTGACAAAAGACTTTTAGATATGGCACCAAAAGCATGATCACATGAATTTAAAAATTTGCCAAATTGGGCATCAACAAAACAAAGAATGCTTTCTCTCCATGCTCTGATCTACCAAGGCACTTTTTTAGTATTCTTCAGACTTAAGGTAAACTTAGTCTTTCTGGCAGTGGTTTTAGATCAACCTGCAGCAGTTCACTAGCTTTCTTCCTAATTCCCTGTAGTTTTTCTTGGTCTGTCTTTGCTTGTCCCAAAACAGGCCAGAGTGACAGCAGGGAGCAGGAGGATGACAGACATGCATTAGGATTTAGCAAGGTTTTTTCTTTTACTGGTCAGAGTTGTTTTGAAATGGGTGATTCTCTGTCTTCAAGTTATGCCATGGACATAACATCTGTGAAGTTTTATTTCTCTTTTCTTTATCTATATCATTTCTAAAACATATTAGAAAATGGAACTGAACAGTTGCCACTGTCTTCAAATATCTGTAATTTTATCTTTCTTGTAAAACCTTTTAAATCAATAGTAGCAGAAATAAAATATAGATTACACTGAATTTAGATTAGACTAAATCTTTGATGAAACCAATTTCAACCTTCACTGGAGAGTAAAAAAGCAAAATTTCCATATTTTCTTAGTTTAGACAGGAGTTTGTTTCATAGATACTTATTGATAGCTGAAATTGAATAGAACAAATTGAAGTAGACTAAACCATTTTAGTGGTTCTACATTTGAGATAAAAATGTATCCAACCTCTATTCAAATATTTTACTCTACTTGCAATGATCATTTAAGGTATGTACATACAAGTAGGAAACAAAGTTGTTTTAAAATTTTTCTATTATTGCATAAAATGATTAAGAATGGAGACAGTGATTCATGTGAAATTTTCTGCTCTTTTCCCTGCCTATATTTTAGTAAAATATATTTCCTCTGTTATTCCTCTCATCCTGATCCTTCTGTGGTTTTAAAATTATAATGGCTGTTAATTTAGGAGGCACTCCTCAGAGAGGAACAGCCATTGTCCTTGTCAAAGTCAACATAGGATTACCCATAGATGCTCAGCTGCCTATATCCCATTGTTTAGTCCACATTCCTCCAATGTAAAAGTAGCCTCTCATTCATTTTACTTTTTGTATTCACAACAGCCTTACTTTTTCGAATTTGGGATTATAGATTGATTATGATCCCTTAAGTGAATTTACCAACAAATGGAAAGGCAGGGGCTTCTGCCTCAGGCCATTTTTATTCCTTAAATTTAAATGTATTTAAATCACAATCGTAATTCTACCATTAAATATAATTCCACCATGCTGCAAGAACTTTGATTTCAACACTTTGTTTTTTTCCATGTCAATATTCCCCCTTTATCAAAACAGTGAGTAGCAGGTAGCAAGTGGTATGATATGTATGTATACAATGTGATACATAGACTTCACTTAAGAAAAGTAGACAGCAAAATTTGACACAGTGTTATCCATGGAAGGAATAAGTGCAAGTGATTTTATATTTCACTTGTTTTTTGTCATTATTTTATGAATTTCCTAAGGTGTGCCTGTGATACTTTTTAAATAATACATTTTTCCTCGACACAAAATGAAATGTTGCTTAAATTTACTTTCCAACCATATCTTCATTTCTAGGCCTTAGAAATACATTAGCAACAATCAATCGAGTCTCACTGCTTCACTTGAAATAGCTTCTGCATTAAGTAGAAATCTTAAAGGAATTGTTGAAGAGATGAAAATGTTTAAAAGTCCACTGCCAATTCTATTAGCCACTGATTTTTGCATAACCATGGAAGAAACAAATAAAATGAAAAGTCTCAAAGTACTATTGTTTTGGAACAAGCACACAATGGTCATTAGCATATCTCTTGCCTTGAAAAGGCAAGGTGGTAGACCATTTTGTCTTTGGAGTCAAGTGGACTTTTGCTCAAATCCTAGCTTATGAGTTATTAAGAGTGTGATCTTGAGTGAGTAACTTAATATCGCTTAGCTTCAGTTTCACCACATGAGAAAGAGGAACATGAATACCAACCATGCAGGTTTATTTTAATAAGTAGGGGAAATTTTTCAAGTAACCCACAGCAAAGATGCTTAGTCTTACAATTTTCAGGACATGGTGATGAATTGAATGGAAAGAAGGAAGTAAAGGGAATAGTCTAGGACAACACTCATAGTTCTGGCTTGGATGAACAGATCCAAACTGAGACCTACAGGATGAGTATTAATTAGCCAGGCAAAGTTTCAGTAAGAGGAAAGAGGCTATTCTAGAACTTTGGGATGCATGAACAAAAGGCAGAAGGTAAGAGAGAACATTACACGTTTTTGGAACTCAAAGTAGTTTAATAGGCTTTAGGAGTCAAGCAAGCACAGCAGAGTAGCTAGAGATGAAGATGGAGGGAAAGGGCAGCCAGTCGTGAAGAAACTTTTGAGTTATGATGCAATGTTTGTACTTTATCCTGAGCACAATGTGGAGATACTGAAAGCTTCTAAATCATATTTGAAGTTGAGAGGAGCAGGGACAGGAAGCAGGATGACCAGGTAAGAGATTATGGCTATAAGCCACAATGGCGGCCTAAAGTTGGTATCAGCAGCAGGAACTAAGAGAACACATCAGAACAACCTTCCCTGATTCCATAGGAAGGGCGGGGCAGCTCTTTTTCTTTTGTGATGCATATTCCTTTGTACTCATGGCCCTCATTGCAGAGTGTATCACAGTACATCTTAATAACACAGTAGAACAGACTCCAAGAGTCGTGTCTTGTTTCTAGTCCCTCACGCAATTTCTGGCACCTGAGGAGTTCCATATATGTACATTAATGTAAGAGTGTAAATGTGAATCTCTCTCTCTCTCTTTGTGCCTCTCTTTTTAACAATGACCACTTATAGGGATGATGCAGACCCTCAAATTAATGGAATTGTTTTCTCCAATAGAGAGAAGACCACTGTTATTATAAAAATTCTCAGTGGTAATTTCTAAGCAAAATGGTATTATATGCTGAACATTAAGTTAAATATGGCACATTTTCTGACCTCAGAAACTTATGTAAGATACATGCTTTGAACTTAAAAAAATAAATTTTGGCATAGTTTAGTTTCTCTTTCTTCTTTTAAACTCAAGATCATTAAGTATACTTGTTTTTTTTTTTTTACTGAATGAATATTTTCAGATGTGTTATTCCTAAACTCTTTGTGTATATACTTTCCAGAATTTTCTGAATATTAGAAGATGATTTAATTAAACAGTCTCAGTTCCTGAACAATAGAAAATGTATTTTTAAAGTATATCTGATTCAGTCATGTTTCTAGTGAGCAATACTCTTCACTGTACACAAAAACGTTAAATGAATGAACAAGGCTACAATTTCAAAAAATATTTTATAGGTACAAGGCTGTATATTGTTTTATGAAGCACACTACTAACATTGGACAAGAAAAAATTCTGGAAATATGAATAATTTTAATTATTTGCAATTATTCAGGAATAAAATTTCTCTTTTTTTTTCATTTATTGCAATATATTATTTACCTCTGAAATGTATACTTCCTCTTAAATTCTAAATAGTGTTTCTTGGTTTTGCAAGGTTCTAATGAATTACTGCCTCCAAGTCTTGGTGAAATATGTTTTCGCTTGCAAAAACAAAGTAGATCCTGAGGTGGCATATGTAATATGGGAAAAGTTTTCAATCAGCAATATTGTGCCTTGGATAAACCTCATTGCCTACACATTGCAAACGTCATTGTCACTGTCACTGCACAAAGCTTAATATATGCAATACGATCTTATTTATTGGTATGATCTATTATGAAATACTTAAAATTATCTTTAAGCAGATATTACTTTAGAGGGTTGTTGGCATCTGTATTACATGAGGTAACACGGTATAAAGAGTTACACATATTATGTACTCAGTAAATGTGTTTATTACCACTGTATTATTGTTTTTACTCTTATGTGCAGTCTGCAGATGTAGGACCAACACCTTTGCTATGTGGTACTTTCTTAGCCTATGCATATCTGGAAAATATAAACATGCTTAGCAGTGTGAGGTAACAAATAATTATGTCAATAAAGATTCATTGCTCAAACTGAATTTCCACAAACTGAAAGATTCTTAAATGTTTTCTCGAAGGCTAAGTTGACCTAAGAATGCATATGAAGAAATAATTTATAAAAAATACTACAGGTCAATGGGCATCTGGAATCATGAAAATATTAATGATTCTTCCCAAGCCATGTATTCTGGAAAATTCCAACTAATGAGTGCACAGCCACATTAGCAAGCAGGAGACATAAACAATGGATAGGCACCATTTTTCTCCTTTGAACAACCATGAACTGAATATTAGTTGAAAGTAAAAAATAATAAGTACATTTTCTTAGGAATTCCCACATACTTTAAATAACAAACTTCTGGATCCATAAGACATCATTTTGTGACACAGAGGTTCACAGATCAAACAGTTCAAAAAAGCTTCAAACTTCAATAAAAGTCTAGAAAGATCAGAAAGAATGAAGGGAGTTCACTGCCCAATACCTGCTCCTGTGAATGGGAGAAGCATAATGATATATAGTCGATTAGCTAGCAGGGAAGGAGAGACATAAAAGAAATGAGAGTCTAGGCTAAATATCAGGGCGGCATCTTGGCACTAAAAGGTCCTGCCTTTGAAGCACTCCCTTAAGGGAACCAATAGAATCTGCTGTTTCATAAAATGAATTAAATTGCCTAAATAAAAGCAGGAACATGCACTGAGTAATCTCTTGCCATTTAACTAGGACCTCAGACATACATAGTGTTTCAAAATTGTTTGTTTTAATGCAGAATCAGCTGATGCAAAGTAAACTAAACCAATGCTAAAGCCTGGCTACAGTACATTGTTCTACAGAATTTGATAATCTTGAAATTAGGAGGTACCTTAAGAAACATGTACTTAGTTTTTTGGATCCAACATGGCCGTTTAGGAACAGCTCAGGATTGCAGCTCCCAGTGAAAGCGCAGAGGGTGAGTGGACGCTGCATTTTTATTGCCCACAGACTAGGAAATTCCCGGGCGGAGGTGCTCCACGGTCGCCAGCGCGGCTGTTTCGGCCAGCGCGGCTGT
>NW_016107497.1:4031358-4040583 GCF_001604975.1 Cebus imitator
ATGGGGAGGAAGGCAGCAAATCACACTGCCATGTGTGTTCCTATGCAACAATTTTGCATGTTCTTCACATGTACCCCAAAACCTAAAATGCAATAAAATAAATAAATGGGAAAAAAAAAGAAACATGTACTTATTTATGAAATACAGATACTACTTCCTATGTACATGGCAGGTACAATTTTCAACATTAATTTATAAATAATAAGTCAATCATGGTTGCCAAAACAATGGAATAGGAGGCCCCCTGTTCACATACACACAGAGCAAGAAGGATTTGGCAACCATCCACTGATAAAAGTGCCTCTGTGAGAGCTTTGGGATCCAGGGAGGAGACTTTAAAACTCTGGTAGAGCCCCAAATTAAAGAGGCTTGCTATAATAGGGGCAGGCCCACACTTGGGTGTCAATTTTGCACTATGCTATAAACTATTGATCAGAAATGACCCCATCCCTTGTAGACCCAACTACAATCCTTTTTGGCCTTGGTCCTGCCACCAGAAGCATCTACCAAGGAGGAGTCATGCTCAGCTATGACACCAACCACAGGCCTGGCAGTGGGCCCTGAAGTGGCCCTGTAACTCAGCTCCAGCCCCTCATCCACCAGTCTGAGAACAATCACGCCTGCCCAGAGACCTGCTGGGAGACACACCCATCCGTGCCCTGGGAAGCAGGCTTGCCACCCTCAGTCCCACAGCAGACCCTAAAAAGCTCTAACTTGGCTCCAGCTCCTATAAACTGCAGTCTGAAAGCAGTCCTGTCCACCCAGGAACCTGCTGGGAGTCACACCCCTGTGTACCCTGGGAAGCAGACTTGCTGAACTCCATCCCACAGCTGATCCTGAGACAGCCCAGTAGTTTGTCTCCAGTGGCCCTCAATTGTGATCCAAGGTCAGTTCTGTCTATCCAGGAATCTGGGAGGAGACACGCCCATCTGTGCCTCCAGAGGCAGGTCTGAGATGTGAGGCTGGGCTGTAGACCCTGAAGCAGCCCTGTGACCCAGTTCTAGTTCCTCTTATCTGCAGGCTGAGGCCAGTCTTGCCCCGCCAGGAACCCACCAAGTGACCCTTCCCAGGAATCCCAAAGAAGCCATGACTGCCTACAGACTTGGTAACAGGCCCGTTGTCTGCAGACCCCGAAGGGGATCCTTCTACTAGTACCAGCCCTACTGATCAAGATTCTGGAAGTCCAGAATGCCCAAGGACCAGACAATATTCATGCCAGCTCGATCGCCTGGTAACAGCCCTACCAACCACAAACTGTGATCTGGAGGTAATCCCATCAGCCCTGGGACCCAGCAAAAGCAGAAAACCAATGCATCAATAAAACAAGATATTTAATAAATAAATAGAAATCATAAAAAAGAACAAAACAGAACAACAAATATTGTATTATCTCATTTATATGTAGAATCTTAGAAAGTCAAACTCACAGCATTGCCAGGGCCTGAGGGTGGAGATATCGGGAGGTGTTGGTCAAAGAGTACAAACGTTCAGTTGCAAGATGAATGAATTCCGAGAATCTGATGTACAGCATGGTGACTATAGCAAATAATACTGTGTTGTTGACTTGAACTTTGCTAAGAGAGTGAACTTTGCTAATGTGTGCTTAACATATGCATACACACATACACACACACTGGTTCCAATGTGCGGTGATAGATGTGTTGATTACTTTGAGTGTGGTGATCATCATCCAACACATACATACATCAAATCATCATGTAATACACATTGAATATATACAATTTTTATTTGACAATTATACTTTAATAAATCTGGAAAAAAAAACTTCAATCCTCATAAGCACTCTATGAGGTACCTAGTATTAGTACCACCACTTACAGGTGGGAAGAATGAGAAACAGGAGTATAAGTGCCTTGGTCTTGGTAGCACAGCGCCTTAGTGGTGGAACAGAGACTTGACCTCAGGAAGTCTAGACCCAAAGTCTGCATCCTGAACCTTTCAAATGTATTGCGTTTTCTCTTGGTAGGCACCCAGTATTACTTCTAGATGTGAAAGATTGTGGTAGTGTGTATGAACAGCATGCACAGCATTTATTCTAAAAAAGAATTTGACTCACAATCTTGATTCTGGGAATATCTGATTTTGCTGAAAGAAGATTATTTGCTAATTACTCTTCCCAAATCTTATGAATAGGATGAATGAAGTAGGCATAATTTGAGGCTTTTTGTATTTAATACTATTTTACTGCCTATTATATTTTCACCCAATCTAAATATGCAAGGCCCACATCAGCAACTTTTCCACATCCACTGTTCCTACTCCCAGATAGTACTGACATTACATATTACCTTTTTGGCATCCCCCATAAGCAATCGAATTAATTCTCTAGTCTCTCTATTCTTTCTGCTCCACTGAGGTTCAAAAGCCTAGTCCCGGGTTATTGCAGAACTGCCCTAAGCGTTCTCTCCCTTTCCTATCTACCTGTTTTAACCACAGTAGAGATGGCTGGTTATGGAGACTTGAAAAGGTGTCAGCTCTGCAGGTTGCAGGCATGGCAAGAAGTGTCCTGAGGCAGAGGCACGATTAGGTGGACAAGGACCAAAATGAGATCACTCATGGTGCTAAAGCAAAAGCAAGTCCAGGGTTCAGATCAAGCAACAACATTGTACAGCTGAACTCAAGGGCACGCATATCCTGGAGCTAAGTAACTCAATCTTCAGAGTAACTCAATGGTACAGGTCCCTTTCCAAGCCTTAGAAGAGACTTTAGCAAAGGTTCCTAAAATTATGTAAGTTCAAGAATCCACAAAACCTAAATCTTCTCATTGAATCAATGGTTTCAATCATACCTTCAAGGTGGAATTTGGTTCAGCTATTTAGAAAATTGGAAACCAGACAAAATGCACCTCTGGTGTCCAATAGCCTGCCTCATTCTACCTTAGAGGAATTTTTACTTTGTTTTATAAATTATTGAAGTTAACCTGAGTTTGAGATCGATCTTGTTCTTTTCCTAAAAGTATCCAGGAATAAAAATGATTTGCCAGGATTTACTGAGTCCTAGCCTAGTGTCAGTATGCATGAGGGTCACTTAGAGCATGGCATGAGAACAACTGAAAGATACATGGCCTGTTCATCAGGACTGTCCAAGTGGTGGAAGTAAATGGGAGTAGACAATGTAGTGAATTTAAGCAACTCCTGAAAACAACAGAGGGCTAATGGAAAGTGTGGCTCCAGCCCTCAGCCAACATTGTTATGCTAATAAAATTCGGCAGATAAGAAGGATGCTTTGAGGAGGAGAAAGAATTAGCCAAGATCAGCCAGTAGCATGACAGAGGAGTGTGGGAGAAAGAGAAGCTCTTCCCCTCTCTGTCACTTGGGGGTTGCCATTAAGAGGGTGAGGCAGTGAATGGGAAGGCACATCAGATTTCCAAGACCAAAGGTTCTTGAGGCTACATGGCAGCCTCAGATCTCTCTTCCTCCCCGCTGCCCCAAGGATTCATTGCCAAACCAGTAGTCACTCTGAGCACCTCAGAAAAAAGCACCCCAGAATCTCAGTGCTGGCTGAACTGCACGGCTAAACATTCAACAGTGCCATGCTGAGCCACAAACCAAGAAGGCCAGGGTAGAGAAAGCACTTAGAAAAATGGGCTTGAGAATATAGAAAATGAACAATGAATGAAGCTCAGTTTTGGGGAGGTGATCAGGGATGGAAAGGATAGGAGTAAGACTTTGTATTAGGCTGTTCTTGCATTGCTATAAAGACATATCTGAGACTGGATAACTTAAAAAGAAAAGTTTACTTGGTTCATGGCATCTCCTTCTGGGGAGGACTCATGAGGACTCCAATCATGGCAGAAGGCAAAGCGGAAACTGGCATATCACATGGCAAAAATGGGAGCGAGAGAGAGTTTGGGTGTGGGGGTGGGTGCCACACACGTTTAAATGACTAGATTCCACTATAACTCATTGTCGCAAAGACAGCACAGAGCCGTGGGGCATCTGCCACCATGATCCAAACACCTCCCACCTGGCCCCACCTCTAGCATTGGGGAGTTGTAGGTCTAAAGTGCCAAGTGAAACTCAAATGTCAGGTTCAGGGACTCACAGTAGAAAGAGCTTCACCATATTGGGATCTTGGTGTCTCTCCTAAACTGAACTGAGGTGTTGCTTAAGTTTGACCATTACTTTTTTATGGTATCTCAGTCTATAAACAGGGACTTCTGTCTTTCTCTCTGTTCCTTTATTCTACCTAGCTCTTGGCTCATGATTTCATTTCCTTTTGGGAATTAATCCTACCCTGAACCTCAGCCCAATATTAAAGGCCAGCTTGTTTGCTGTATTCACAGCTGCTCTCAGACAACTGAGGGCTCCATAATCTATCAGCTATGGCTGATGATCATCCACTCCTGTAACTCCATGTGAACTATTAATAGGTTCCTTGATGTTGTGTTCTATATGCCTGCCTGGAAGTTTCCATTCCAGCCAGCTCAGGAGGCAGCTCTTCCAAAATCAAGCTCTGTCATCAGGAAGTTTCCTCTGTTCTTATCCTTCCTCAATATTGGATACTGATCTGGGCCCCAATTCTTCTTCAATTTTTCTTTCCTTTCTTTCCTTTCTTTCTTTGAGATGGAGTCTCACTGTTTTGCCCAGGCTGGAGTGCACCATGTCGGTTCACTACAACCTCCACCTCCCAGCTTCAAGTGATTCTCCTACCTCAGCCTCCTGAGGAGCTGGGACTACAGGCACCTGCCACCACGCCTTGCTAATTTTTGTATCTTTAGTAGAGATGGAGTTCCACCATGTTGACCAGGCTGTTCTCGAACTCCTGACCTCAAATGATCCACCCACCTTGACCTCCCAATGTGCTGGTATTACAGAGTTAAGCCACCACACCTAGCCCCTCTTTACTTCTTACATAATCTGCATCACTACTGCTTACATTCAAGTATCATTTCAAGATTTAACAGTAAGGATTTGCTGTAAACATTATCCTAAAACAAACGAATTCACCTAGAATTAGCTTTTGATAATGTCAAGCAAGTTTAAAAAAAAAAAAAAAACAGGTTTCTAAATAATACTATAGATAAAAGATTTATAACTCCATATATTTTTAATTAAAAGAAAGATTAAGTAACAACTGATACACATTTAGAATTAATGGTCCACTTAGCAAGAGATGGCTCACATCTTTTTAACACAACTGCTTAACAGCTGAGTGAACTTTCAATCCAATCTGCACTTTCTGAAAATTTTTTAAGGGTTTATTAGGAGATTTCTACACATCAGAAATGTATATGGGTAATATGAGAAAATATGTAAGATTTATATAAGAAAATAAACACAAACTGGGCCAAGCGTAGTGGCTCACACCTGTTAATCCCGGCACTTTGGGAAGCCCAGGTGAGGGGATCACCTGAGACCAAGAGTTCGAGAACAGCCTGGCCAACATGGCAAAATCCCATCTCTAACAAAAACTTAAAAAAAAAAAAAATTAGTTGCATGCGGATGCCTCTAATTCCAGCTATTCGGAGGCTGAGGACCGAGAATTGCTTAAACATGGGAGGCAGAGGTTGCTGTGAGCCAAGGTCGCACCACTGCACTCCAGCCTGGGAAAAAGAGCAAGAATTCTGTCAAAAAAAAAAAAAAAGGGAAGGGAAAGGGAAAGGAGAACGAGAAGGGGAGGGGCAGGGGAGGGAAGGGAAGGGAGAAGCGGAGGGAAGGGAAAGGAGAAGGGAAGAAAAGGGAGAAAAAAGGGAAGAGAGAAGGAAGGGAAGGGAAGGAAAAAAGAAGGGAGAAGGGAAGGGGAGGGAGGGAGGGAGAGAGGAAGAAAGGAAGGAAGGAAGGAAGGAAGGAAAAATTATTTAGGGAGCCAAAGTGATTAAGAAATAAATAATAATATAAAAATAAAGGTAAAAACTTTCAAGAATGCTCAGAAGTAGCATGTTCTAATTATCCTATTTTTATGGATACCTTAGCTACTAGCCAACTAATTCCTTAATCTTATGGGGTTTTTTTTGCTTTAAGCTTTGTTACTGAAAGCATTCATAAAATATATTTGTCTATGTCTGCTCCAAACTTTCTGAATCCTTTTAATGACTCAGAACTTCAGAGGACTATAGAGGCATTATTCTGAACATTTATGTTCATTTCAAATATAGAACATATTGAAAAGTGGGCTGACTCTAGGATATAATTTCAAAGCTTGGTTTACTTGTTAGTAAAATCCCTTATAATAGACTATTTTCCCTTTGTGATTTGTCTAGTCTGATAAAAGCAGAGCATAAAAGCATTATTGATTAGGCATATTAATCAGGTTTTATTGTAGTTAGAAGTTAGGATGGAAAGAATAAAATATTCTATAGATAAATGAAATGACCTGCCTGGAAAAATTTTAATAACAAAAAGTTGGTAACCAGATTAATGGCTGTAGAATGTGAGAATATCCTTGAGATAATATTCCTATAAATCGAATAGATTACATCATGCTTGATTTTAATTAATGCAAAGATTAACAAGAAAAATGGCAGACTTTTAAAAATGCCCCAATCCTGTCTATTCAGACAGTAATTCCCTTATCCATGCAATAAATATTTACTCAGCATTACCATATGCTAGGAAATGGGGAAACTGTGGGAAATAAGCAGACAGATTTCTCTCTTCATGGAACTCCATATTGATGAGAAAAACTGACACTAAAAATTTAACTGCAGTCCAGGCACATTGGCTCACACCTGTAATTCCAGTACTTTGGGAGGCCAAGATGGGAGGATTATCTTAGGTCAGGAATTCGAGACCAACCTGGCCAACATGTTGAAACTCTGTCTCTACTAAAAATACAAATATTAGCCAGGTTTGGTGGTGCATGCCTGTAATCCCAGCTACTTGGGAGGCTGAGGCAGGAGAATCACTTGAACCTGGGAGGTGGAGGTTGCAGTGAGCTGAGATTGCACCACAGCACTCCAGCCTGGGCAATAAAGCAAGGCTCTATCCAAAAAAAAAGAAAAGAAAGGAAAATAAAATGTAACTACAAGCACTCAGAGTGTGATAAGAATTGCAAAGTGCCATACATTCTCTAGTTTAGGGTGGGAATCAGGAAAATCTTCCTGGAGAAAATGATATTTAATATGAAAACCAGAGAAAAAGTAAGATGTAGTAGGGGGAGAAGAAAGCATTCCAGAAAGGAAAAATAACTAATATCATGGCCCTTAAGATCCTGCCATGCTTGAGGAGCCAAAAGTCCAGTAGGGCTGGGGGATCAGAGAGCTGAAAGGAGAACAATGCCTCCCTTGGCTCAGTCATTAGTTAGCGGCCAGAGCATTTAGGCCATTGTACCGTTCTTAGGATTCTGGGAAGTCACTGATGAGTTTAAAACCTGGGGTGATGCAATCAGATTTGTTTTGTAGAGATACATTGTAATCTGAGGAACAGATGGGAGGGTGGCAAAACTAGTGCAAGGAGACCAGTTAGGAGACTATCGAAGTACTCCAGGTGAGAGATGGCACCATTAGGATGGAAAGGGGTCAATGAATTTGAGAAATCTTGGAAAGGTAGAATTAATAGGATTTACAGACTGATTGGCTGTGAGCAAAGAGTTGAGGATGTAAAAGGTTAAATGTATTTACCAATGTCTGGACTGAACATCTAGGCTTATAGTGCTGCCTCTATATTTGGAGTACTTTGTGATAAAATAACGCAGTCTTTGAACCTCACTTCCTTTAGAAAATTTTAAGATAATATTCAAAATTGTACTAATTCAAATCCAAATTCAAGACTACATTGTTTTTCACTTAACCTCTTTTATATTACACCTGTATCTTTTTTCATCTACACCAAGAATCCTGATTCCCAAGGACACAAGGGATGATAGAATATTTCGTATATATTCATTCACTTTATCCCACATTACAATCATCACAGTCTCAGAATAACAACACTAATACTACTGTTGCCTATGCAATTACTGAGAATGGGTTTATTTTTTCCTCCTTCTATTTCTTTGTAGTTACACTATATTCTGTCTGAACATTTGGCCATATATACTATATTCTCTCTCACTCTTTGGAAAACACCTGTCTGAATTCTGTAAGTAACTACATCTTTAATGCTACCACATGGCATCATGTTGATATTTCTCTAGTCATTCTGGCTGTCCAGAACATTCTTTAGAAGCATCTTCAGGAAAGGATCTAGGGAACTATTTCCCTGAGTTCTTGTATGTTGTTTAAAGTTACTCTGCACCCTATATACTTGAAAGTCAGTTTGCTGAATATAAAAATCACTGCCATGATGAGCATTGATGCAAAAATCCTCAATAAAATACTGGCAAACAGAATCCAGCAGTACATCAAAAAGCTTATCCATCACTACCAAGTAGGCTTTATCCCTGGGATGCAAGCCTGGTTCAATATACGTAAATCTATAAACATAATCCATTGCATAAACAGACCAAAGACAAAAACCACATGATTATCTCAATAGATGCAGAGAAGTTCTTTGACAAAATTCAACAGCCCTTTATGCTAAAAACTCTCAATAAACTAGGTATCAATGGAACGTATCTCAAAATAATAAAAGCTATATATGACAAACCCACAGCCAATATCATACTGAATGGGCAAAAACTGGAAGCATTCCTTTGGAAAACTGGCACAGGACAAGGATGCCCTCTCTCACCATAGAGATTCAACATACTATTGAAAGTTCTGGCCAGTGCCATCAGGCAAGAAAAAGAAATAAAGGTTATTCCATTAGGAAAGGGGAAGTCAAATTGTCTCTATTTGCAGATGACATGATTGTATATTTAGAAAACCCCATCATCTCAGTCCAAAATCTCTTTAAGCTGATAAGCAAGTTCAGCAAAGTCTCAGGATACAAAATCAATGTGCAAAAATCACAAGCATGTCTATACACCACTAATAAAGAGTCAAATCATGAGTGAACTCTCATTCACAATTGCTACAAAGAAAATAAAATACCTAGGAATACAACTAACAAGGGATGTGAAGGAGCTCTTCAAGGAGAGCTACAAACCATTGCTCAAGGAAATAACACAGGACACAAACAGATAGAAAAACATTCCATGTTCATGCTTAGGAAGAATGAATATTGTGAAAATGGCCATACTGCCCAAAGCCATTTATAGATTCAATGCTATTCCCATCAAGCTACCATTGACTTTCTTCACAAAATTAGAAAAAAACACCTTAAGCTTCATATGGAACCAAAAAATAGCCCACAAACAGAACACAATCCTAAGCAAAAAAAA
>NW_016107497.1:4040623-4042044 GCF_001604975.1 Cebus imitator
AAACCAAAGTTGGAGGTATCATGCTACCTGATTTCAAACTACACTACAAGGCTACAGTAATCAAAACAGCATGGTACTGGTACCAAAACAGAGATATGGACCAATGGAACAGAACGGAGGCCTCAGAAATAACACCACACATCTACTACCATCTGATCTTTGAGAAACCTGACAACAACAAGCAATGGGGAAAAGATTCCCTATTTAATAAACGATATTGGGAAAATTGGCTAGCCATATGCACAAAGCTGAAACTGGATCCCTTCCTTATACCTTATACAAAATTAGCTCCAGATGGATTAAAGATTTAAGCATAAGCCCTAACACCATAAAAGCCCTAGAAGAAAACCTAGGCAATACCATTCAGGACATAGAAAAGGACAAGGACTTCATGACTAAAACACCAAACACAATGTCAACAAAAGCCAAAATAGACAAATGAGATCTAATTAAACTAAAAAGCTTCTGCATAGCAAAATAAACTATCATTAGAGTTAACCAGCAACCACAGAAGGGGAAAAAAATTTGCAGTCTACCCATCTGACAAAGGGCTAATATCCAGAATCTACAAAGAACTTAAACAAATTTACAGGGAAAAAACCAACCCCATCGAAATGTGTGCAAAGGATATAAACAGACACTTCCCAAAAGAAGACATTTATGCAGCCAACAAACATATGCAAATAAGCTCATCATCATTGGCCATTAGAGAAATACAATTTAAAACCACATTGAGATACCATCTCACGCTAGTTAGAATGGCTATCATTAAAAAATCAGGAGACAACAGTGGCTGGAGAGGATGTGGAGAAATAGGAACACTTTGACATTGTTGGTGCAAGTGTAAATTAGTTCAAGCATTGTGGAAGACAGTGTGGCAATTCCTCAAGGATCTAGAACTAGAAATACCATTTGACCCAGCAATCCCATTACTGGGTATCTAACCAAGGATCAGAAATGATAGATTGGATAAAGAAATGTGGCACATATACACCATGGAATACTATGCAGCCACAAAAAAGGGTGAATTCATGTCCTTTGCAGGGACATGGATAAAGCTGGAAACCATCACTCTCAGCAACTGACACATGAACAGAAAACCAAACACTGCATGTTCTCACCCATAAGTGGGTGTTAAACAGTGAGAACACATGGACACAGGGAGGGGAACATCACACACTAGGGCCTGCTAGGGTTGGGTGGTCAGGGGATGGATAGCAGGGGATGAGGTAACTGGGGAGGGATGGCATGAGGAAAATACATAATATAGACAATGGGGTGACGGATGCATCAAATCACCATGGCAGGTGAATACCTATATAACAAACCTACATATTCTGCACATGTACCCCAGAACTTAAAGTATAATAAAAAACATACACAATAAAAATAAATAAAAAATCACTAATATTTGTTTCCTG
>NW_016107497.1:4042094-4048509 GCF_001604975.1 Cebus imitator
TCCATTTTCTGCTAGCAAAAAAACATTGCTGTTAAAAAAAAGTCTGATGACAATTTACATTTATTTGACTTATAATTCACCTACTGGTTTTGCTTAAATGAAGAATTATTTTTTCTTTAAAATGAGTAATTTTACTAGAATGTGTCTGATGTTGGTCATTTTGGGTTAATATTATTAAGTACTCCATGTACCCTCACTATATAATTTTAAATGCATACATATTTTTTGCAGTTTTCTTGGATTGCAGTTTTTAGTATATTTTTCTGCCCTCTTGCTTTGTTTTTAATTTTTTCCCATAGATCTCAATTACCTCTATGTTGATTCTTCTTTGCCTATTCTCAATTGTTAACTTTCTAATTCTTTTTAAAATCTCTTTCTTCATTTTTTTAATTTTTAGTTTTACTTAGCACTGTCCAATGTGTTTCTTCTCTCGTGTGGATTTTTGTTCTTTATTTCTAATACCTCAGTTCCATTACCACCTTTCTGAATTTTCCTCATTCTGATGATATTGCTCTTAGATCATCTTTTTAAGTCTTTTAGCTTATTTTGAAAAATGCTATTTCTATACTTTTCTGTTGTCTGTTTTTCTATGAAATTCCTTTCTTTGAAATTTTAGGCGGTACATATCTCAGGGTAACTTTCTAATGTCACAGAACTCCCCATCATTTTTGTAGAGCAGCTTTGCTTCCCAAGACTTCCTGGCTCTGTGGCCCCCTTACCTTACCCCCGACCCAACTCCTGTGTGGGAGACTAAATCGTCTCCCAAAGATATCCGTGCCTTACTCCCTGGAACCTGTGAGTATGTTACGTTACATGACAAAATGGACTCTACAGAGGCAATTCAGGTTATAGACTATGAAATAAAGTCTGGAGATATTTTCCTGGATTACCCATGTAAACTCAGTCTAATCACATGAGCCCTTAAAAGCAGAAAACTTTCTCCAGCTGGAGGAAGGAGACATAAGGCAAAATGAGAGATCAGAGAGATTTGAGACATGGCAAAGACTGGATCATGTGACAAGACCACTGCTGCTGGTTTTGAAGATGAAGAGGGCCATGAATCAGAGAATGCTGGCAGGCTCTGAAATTAAGAATGATCCCCAGAACAGACAGCAAAGAAACAGAGACCTCAGTCTTTCAACTACATGCTACAACGTTCTGCCATCAATCTGAATGAACGGATTATTTCTAAAGTCTCCCAGTAAGAGCCCAGACCGCTGATACCTTGGCTTGTGCTTCGTGAAACTCGGAACAGAGAAATCAGCCATGCCCACCCAGATTGCTAACCTGCAGAACTGTGAGATAATACATTTATGTTGTTTCATGTCACTAAATTTGTGGCAGTGTTTTACACTAGTAATCTGAAAACAAACACATCTGTTTTTATTTTAATCTTTTTTATTTCTTCCTATCTTCTTTATCATGCTCAATTTTGACTCCAACCCTCATTGTGAGGTCTAGTCCTAGAAAAGATCCCTAAAGTCTCAGTTTTCAGATTCCTTAGAGCTAGACTGCTCCAACTCTGGGGCTAGACTGCTCTCATGTTTAGAACTGACCATAAGCCCTGTGCACTTTGTTATTAGAATGAGCCAAACCCTCCCAGTTTCAGCTGCTGTTGTCAGATTGCCTGGACCATCTAGTAAATATCCAACACTGTGTGCAGATAATCAGTTTCTCAGATGCCACACTGAGCTTTCCTCTGAAGACACTTAATCCAAGCAGGGCTTTTGGTTTTTGCTGACTTGCCTCATCAACATACATATTGGGTTTGTGGAGTTACTCTGTCACCAACTTTGTCATAAATATTGTCTGTCATGCTTTGGTTTTACTAAAGAGTTGCTTTGGCTGTTTTTTTTTTTTTAGATTAAAAAAAATTAAGCTTCTTAGTAAATTATATGTACACAGCTTTTAGAAAATGTAGCCTTTGTAATGTATACAGATTTTACCTTCTTGATGCTGACTTTAAAATTGTCATCTTTTTCAACTAAAACTTTTACATATAGTAAACCAGAAGATGTGTATGGACCCGGTTATTACCAAGCACATCAGAAAGGAAGAGGAAATTAATGATAGTTACATTTCAGTCAAAATGCCAAAAAATTGCAACAAAGTAAAAAATAACTTTAAAACGTGTCTAACTAGTTCCTTTTGGTTTTACATTCTCAAACCATTGTCAAATATTCTAAATATCTCTGAGACTTTCTCCTTCAATGCTTCACTTGTATAATCCTAAAATCCTGATCATCATGCAATACAACATGGAGTAGGTACCTTTGCTGAGCACATTCAAGTGTTCTGGCAAACAGTAAAAAGTATCATCTAAATGCCAAAGGTGAAAACATGAAGTTTTACTGAGTCACTGACTTCACCTCTTTCGATCTGCCTGTTCTCCAAGAACATCCTTCTCCAGAAGATCCAAGTTCCTCTAGTTGTTTTCTTTGTATTGATTCCAGTTCTTCTAGTCTTTTGTGAAGTAGAGTTATCTTTGATGTTGTTCCTCCTGCATATGACTTTATACGGGGGGAATTTGAAGACATTCTTTTAAAATATGCTGCTTTTGCTGTAAGCATCTTTCCAGAATCCTAGGCTTAATCTAAACATACTTTAGAAAAATTGCTCATAAATATTATTCTTAAAACAGGCCATATTTCAATTTTCTAATGACTGTTGTCTTTAAAAATAATGGCAATTGTCTTTTAAAACTTAGTAATAAGTTTCTGCACAAGGAGAGTTAGATTAAAATAGATTTCATTAAGTCTTAGGCCATCTGTTCTATGAATTTGGGAGTGTGCGATGAAGCCCATCCGTCTAGACATCAATGCTGTAAGAACTGGCAACTGGTGAAGTAAGAGCCGTTCAGAGTCAGTCATGGAAGTTTCAATGGGATCATTTGTTTTTATTGTGTAATTAATTATAGATTTGAAACACTAAATCAGTTTTTAAACCTCTACTTATGTCAAAATGCAGCAAATAACTGAGCGAGTTTTATGAGAAAATTAAAAAGTTATTCAAAAGCTTTTTAGCTTCTCTTAGCTGTGAACAACGCATATGTGTAAAACTTCCTGTTCTCCAGGAAATGCTGAAACAATTATCAGCAGTGGAAATGAGGCAACACTAATGGGGTAGCCACATAGAAGACTGCCCGAGGCCTCTGCTCTTCAGCTGTGAGGGGAAGGGTACAGGCAGAGCAAGAGCAGATAAGAAAACAAAACACTGCAGGGTCTAAGGAACAATGTAGGAGTTAAGCAGATTTAGGTATTCAGAGCAATACATTAAATCACAGCAAATTAAATTGTCTTCTTTCTTTTCATTTTTATCAAAGACATGGAGGAAAATATTCTTCATAGCATATTTTCAGAGTATTTTATCCTTTACATTTCCTGGGCATATGCAGTGTTAAATGATTGCATTCTACACGCTTGGAGTATATTGAAATTCATTCTTGTTTAATTGTGTTATCATATGTAATGTAAAGAGACATCCAAGGCAACTCAATGTACAATTCAGAGGTCACAGCCATTTATTTCATCAGTGTGAAGATGTCAGAAAAAATGTGTACACATAACAATATTAAAAATAATTTTGACCTAAGGAGTCCAGTTAATTCAGATATAATATTTTTTGTTCTGAAATACTGAAACAATTTGTTTTGAATATGAACTCTAAAGAAGGTTGAGTTAAAAATCAAAATATTTTGGTTACATTCCTTATGTGACCACCATTTTTGGTTTCTGCTGACTCAATTATGTGAATTTTTAATTTCTCACCAGTGGAGCAGAGATAAAGGCACAAAGGAATTGTGAGGATTAGATTAAATATAACCTAGAAGATGGCCAAACAGGAACAGCTCTGGTCTGCAGTTCCCAGCAGGAACGATATAGAAAGTGAGTGACCTTCACATTTCCAACTGAGGCACCAGGTTCATCTCATTGGGACTGGTTAGACAGTGGGTGCAGCCCAAAGAGGGCAAGCCGAAGCAGGGTGCGGCATTGCCTCATTCGGAAGCACAAGGTGCTGGAGAACTCCCTCTCCTAACAAAGGGAAGCCGTTAGGGACTTTTCTAGACACTCTGGCACTCTGGCTCGGAAACTACGCTTTTCCCACAGTCTTCACAATTCGAAGACCAGGGATTCCCTCCAGTGCCTATAACACCAGCACCCCAGGTTTTCAGTCCAAAACTGGGCCGCTGTTTTCACCATAGCAGTGTTTTCTTTTCCTTCTCATACCCCAGTGGTGCTGGGAATACCAGTGACACAGAACTATTCATCCCCCTGAAAAGGGGGCTAAAGCCCGGGAGCCAAGTGATCTGGCTCAGCAGGTCCCACCTCACAAAGACCAGCAAGCTAAGATCCACTAGCTTGAAATTCTTGCAGCCAGCACAGCAGTCTGAACTCGACCTGGGACATTCAAGCCTGGTGGGAGGAGGGACGTCCACCACTGCTGAGGCTCAGATAGGCAGTTTTAACCTCGCCTTTGTAAATCAAGGTCACCAGGAAGTTTACACAGCAACTGCGAGAAGCCAATGGCAGCTCAGCAAGGCCTCTGCAAGCAGACTATCATTAGACTCCATTCTTGCCGGGCAAGGCATCTCTGAAAAAAGGCAGGAGGCCATCAGAGACTTATAAATAAAGCCCCCACCTTCCTGGGACAGAGCACCTGGGAAAAGAGGTGGTTGTAGGTTCCTCTTTAGCAGACTTAAACATCTCTGCCTGGCAGCTCTGAAGGAAGCAATGGGTCTCCCAGCACAGTGCTTGAGCTCTGATAAAGGACAGACTGCCTCCTCAAGTGGCTCCCTGACCCCCATGTATCCTGACACAGAGACACCTCACGCAAGAGGGCGCAGGCTGACATTTGGTGGGTACCTTTCTGGGATGAAGTTACGAGAGGAAGGAACAGGCAGCAATCTTTGTTTTTGTCCAGATCCCATGGGTGATTCCCAGGCAAGCAGGGTCTGGAGTGGACTTCCAGCACTATAGCAGACCTGCAGCAGAGGGGCCTGACTGTTGAAGAAAAACTAACTAACAGAAAGGAAATAAACTCAAGAGCAACAGAAAGGACATCCACTCAGAGACCCAATCCAAAAGTCACCAACTTCAAAGACCAAAGGTAGATAAATTGATGAAGATGGAAACAAACCAGCACAAAAAGGCCAAAATCATGAAAAACCAGACAGCCTCTTCTCCTCCAAGGGAACAAAACACCTCATCAGCAAGGGAACAAAACTAGATGGAGACTCAACAAGAAAAGAAAACTTCAGGCCAATATCCATGATGAACATAGACATAAAAATTTTCAATAAGATACTGGCAAGCTGATTGCAACAGCACATCAAAAAGCTTATCCACCATGATCAAGTAGGCTTCATCCTGGATGCAAGGCTGGTTCAACATACGCAAGTCTATAAATGTAATTCACCACGTAAACAGAACCAAAGACAGAAATCGCATGATTATCTCAATTGATGCAGAGAAGGCCTTTGACAAAATTCAGCCAGCCCTTTATGCTAAAAACCCTCAATAAGCTAGGTATTGATGGAACATATCTCAAAATAATAAAATCTATTTACGACAAACCAACAGCCAATATCATGCTGAATGGGCAAAAACTGGAAGCATTCCTTTTGAAATCTGGCACTAGACAAGGATGCCCTCTCTCACCACTCCTATTCAATATAGTACTGGAAGTTCTAGCCAGAGCAATCAGGCAAGAAAAAGAAGTAAAGGGTATTCAAATAGGAAAGGAGGAAGTCAAATTGTCTCTATTTGCAGACGACATGATTGTATATCTAGAAGACCCCATCATCTCAGCCCAAAATCTCCTGAAATTGACAAGCAAGTTCAGCAAAGTCTCAGGATACAAAATCAATGTGCAAAAATCACATGCATTCCTATACACCAATAACAGACTGAAAGAGAGCCAAATCAAAAACGAACTGCCATTCACAATTGCCACAAAGAGAATAAAATACTTAGGAATACAACTAACAAGGAGTGTAAAGGACCTCTTCAAGGAGAACTACAAGCCACTGCTCAACAAAATAAGAGAGGACACAAACATATGGAGAAACATTCCATGTTCATGGTTAGGAAGAATCAATATCGTGAAAATGGCCATACTGCCCAAAGCAATTTACAGATTCAACGCTAACCCCATCAAGCTATGAATGACCTTCTTCACAGAACTGGAAAAAACCACCTTAAACTTCATATGGAACAAAAAGAGAGCCTGCATAGCCAAGTCAATTCTAAGCAAAAAACAAAGCCGGAGGCATCACACTACCAGACTTCAAACCATACTACAAGGCTACAGTAATCAAAACAGCATGGTACTGGTACCAAAACAGAGATATAGACCAATGGAACAGAACAGAGGCCTCAGAGGCAACACAACATATCTACAACCATCTGATATTTGA
>NW_016107497.1:4049377-4052471 GCF_001604975.1 Cebus imitator
CATGGAATATTATGCAGCCATCAAAAATGATGAGTTTGTGTCCTTTGTAGGGACATGGATGAACTTGGAAACCATCATTCTCAGCAAACTGACACAAGAGCAGAAGATCACACACCACATGTTCTCACTCATAGGCGGGCGTATGCACCCAATACAAGGGCACCTAGATACATAAAGCAAGCTCTTAATGACCTACAAAGAGACTTAGACTCCCGCACAATAATAGTGGGAGACTTTAACACCCCACTGTCAATATTAGACAGATCAATAAAACAGAAAATTAACAAGGATATCCAGGACTTGAACTCAGATCTCGACTGAGCAGACCTAATAGATATCTACAGAATTCTCCACCCCAATACACAGAATATACATTCTTCTCAGCACCACATTGTATTTACTCTAAAATTGACCACATAATTGGAAGTAAAACATTCCTCATCCAAAAGAATGGAATCCAAAAGAATGGAAATCATAAAAAACAGTCTCTCAGACCACAGTGCAATCAAATTAGAACTCAGGATTAACAAACTCACTGAAAACCACACAGCTACATACAAACTGAACAACCTGCTCCTGAATGACTACTGGATAAATAATGAAATGAAAGCAGAAATAAAGATGTTATTTGAAACCAATGAGAACAAAAACACAACGTACCAGAATCTCTGGGACACATTTAAAGCAGTGTCTAGAGGGAAATTTGTAGGACCAAATACCCACCAGAGAAGCAAGGAAATATCTAAAATTGACACCCTAACATCACGATTAAAAGAACTAGAGGAGCAAGGTCAAACAAATTCAAAAGCTAGTAGAAGACAAGAAAAAACTAAGATGAGAGCAGAAGGAGATAGAGACACAAAAAGCCATTCAAAATATCAAAGAATCCAGGAGCTGGTTTTTAAAAAAGATCAACAAAATAGATAGACTGCTAGCCAGACTAATAAAGAAGTAAAGAGAAGAATCAATAGATGCTACAAAAAATGATAAAGGGGATATCACCACCAATCCCACAGAAATACAAACTACCATCAGAAATTACTACAAACACCTCTATGGAAATAAAACGGTAAAACTAGAAGAAATGGATAAATTCCTGGACACTTACACCCTACCAAAGTAAACCGGGAAGAAGTTCAATCCTTGAATAGACCAACAACAAGGTCTGAAATTGAGGCAACAATTAATAGCCTACCCACTGAAAGTCCAGGACCAGACAGGTTCACGACTGAATTCTAGCAGAGGTACTAAGAGAAGCTGGTACCATTCCTTCTGAAACAAACAATACAAAAGAGGGAATCCTACCTAACTCATTTTATGAGACAAGTATCCTGATACGAAAACCAGGCAGAGACACAACTAAAAAAGAAAATTTCAGGCCAATACGCATGATGAACAATGAGGCAAAAATCCTCAATAAATTACTGGCAAACTGAATCCAACAGCACATCAAAAAGCTTATCCATCACAATCAAGTCAGCTTCATCCCTGGGATACAAGGCTGGTTCAACATATGAAAGTCTGTAAAGTTAATCCCACATAAACAGGACCAAAGACAAAAACCACATGATTCTCTCAATAATGCAGAGGAGGCCCTTGACAAAATTCAGCAGCCCTTTATGCCAAAAACTCTTAATAAACTAGGTATTGATGAAACATATCTCAAAATTATAAGAGCTAATTATGATGAACCCATAGGAAATATACTGAATGGGCAAAAACTGGAAGCATTCCCTTTGAAAACTGGCAAGAGACAAGGATGCCCTCTCTCATCACTCCTATCCAACATAGTGTTGGAAGGTCTGGCCAGCGCCATCAGGCAAGAAAAAGAAATAACGGGTATTCAGTTAGGAAAAGAGCAAATCAAATTGTCTCTATTCGCAGATGACATGATTGAATATTTAGAGGACCCCATTGCCTCAACCTAAAATCTCCTTAAGCTGATAAGCAACTTCGGCAAAGTCTCAGGATATAAAATCAATATGCAAAAACCACAAGCATTCTTATACACCAGTACCAGACAAACAGCCAAATCATGAGTGAACTCCCTTTCACAATTGCTACAAAGAAAATAAAATACCTAGGAATACAACTAACAAGGGATGTGAAGGAGCTCTTCAAGGAGAACCACAAACCACTGCTCAAGGAGATAAGAGAGGACATGAACAGATGGAAAAACATTCTATGCTCATGGTTAGGAAGAATCAATATCATGAAAATGGCCATACTGCCCAAAGTAATTTATAGATTCAATGCTATCCTCATCAAGCTACCACTGGCTTTCTTCACAGAATTGGAAAAAACCACCTTAAACTTCATATGGGACCAAAAAAGAACATGCATGGCCAAGACAACCCTAAGCAAAAAAAACAAAGTTGGAGGTATCATGCTACCTGACTTCAAACTACACTACAAGGCTACAGTAATCAAAACAGCATGGTACTGGTACTAAAACAGAGCTATAGACCAATGGAACAGAACAGAGGCCTCGGAGGTAACACAACATATCTACAACCATCTGAACGTTGAGAAACCTGACAAAAGCAAGCAATAGGGAAAGGATTCCCGATTTAATAAATGGTGACAGGAAAACTGGCTAGCCATATGCAGAAAGCTGAAACTGGATCCCTTCCTTATATCTAATACAAAAATTAACTCCAGATGGATTAAATATTTAGACATAAGACCTAACACCATAAAAACCCTAGAAGAAAACCTAGGCAAAACCATTCAGGACATAGGCATGGACAAGGACTTCATGACTAAAACACCAAATGCAATGGCAACAAAAGCCAAAATAGACAAATGAGATCTAATTAAACTCAAGAGCTTCTGTACAGCAAAAGAAATTAGAGTTAAATGGCAACCAACAGAACTGGGAAAAATTTTTGCAATCTCTTCATCTGACAAAGGGCTGATATCCACAATCTACAAAGCGCTTAAACAAATTTACCAGAAAAAAAAACACACAAACCCATCAAAAAGTGGGCAAAGGATATGAACAGACATTTTTCAAAAGAAGACATTTACGTAGCCAACAAGCATATGAAAATAAGCTCATCATCACTGGTCATTAGAGAGATGCAAACCAAAA
>NW_016107497.1:4058256-4139081 GCF_001604975.1 Cebus imitator
GAGGTTCATGGGAATCTTCTGGGTTTGGTGGCATGTTGTTCCTTGATCTTGACCATTGATACATGGAATTCATTTTATAATTATTAAACTTTATATGTATTATTTACTTTTCTATGTGACTCTCAATAAAGAATGAGAACAAAACTGTCATTAGCATTACAACGTATTAATTATTCTTAGATCGTTAATGTTCCTTTTCTTTCACAAACACATGACATCTATAAGTCTATATGGGCCCTGAGATTCCCACGTACTCACAAACATTAATATAATATTTCCTTTTAGATATGAGAATAACAAAGCATCTCAAGTACTCTAAAACACAAATAGGATGAATGGCATGGAACAAAGGCTCTGCTGCAAAAACATTTTGTAGGATTCTAATAGCTTATTTAGAAATTCCCAAAACTTTCCTGGTTCAAGCTAAGGAGAATATACACTCCCTGTGGGTTTAGCAAAGCCCTATCAATTATGTCAACCATGCCTCCAGTATATCAACTGAGACCATCAATTTCTGTTATGAATATTTCTTCCTATCTTTAATTTAGAAAGCTATGAGTTATTACAAATTATGTAAAATTTTGTAGAAGACAATGTTAACAGGTATCCAGGTAGCAATTTTCTGACGTGTGTCCTAGAAAACTGCCTGAAGGTCCAGCATACACTAACAAACAGACATGGAGAATGGAACAGACGCACACCGCTGTAACTTCTTTGATCCCAGTAGGCACTATATGCTCCTAGCCTGCTGCCTGCCCCCTCCTACTCATTAATTCCCAATATTCAGAATCATATGGCAAACTAAGGAACACTGAAATAAGACTACCAGAAATTCTGACACCAAAATGTAACTGTTACATCAATAAATATGCTGCAAATATGTTCACACATATTCCTCACATATAAACTGTCTCCAGGAGATACCAATTATGACTTTAGGATTCCTTAAGGCTATTGAGAGTATGGAAGTCTTGCCATGTATAGTGAATCTATTATTTCAGTAATGGGGCTAAAATAGGATTTCTATTAAGCCAACTATAATCTAAAAGAACTTCAACAAACAAGGTATTCTGAAATATTCTCTCCTTTCACTTCTTGAGCTGTATGCCAGGCATTTAAAATTTACCATCTCCTTAATCTTGCCAACAGCCTAAGAACCAGGTATTATATAAATACACACACACACACACACACACACACACACACACACACACACACACACACATCACAGGTGAGAAAAGTGAGGTTGAAAGAGGTTAAGTAGCATATCCAAAAAGTTGTCCAGCCACTAAACCAAGGGAAGAATCCAATTCTATTTTTTTATTGACACCAATTCTGTGTAATAGCAAAGCTCGTGCTATTCTCACTTCAAGAGATGCTGCATCTATAAACAATCATGCTTATTTATAAAAAGAAAACTGAGATGAAATGATTTAAAACTTTAAAAAATATTTCCACACAGTGAAATACAGTGCAGCTATTAGAAAGAATACACTATAGCTATAGTTGCTAAAGTGCAAAATTTTACAAAATACATATACTGAGTGAAAAAAATTGTGGCGTAGAAGAGTGTGGAGATATCACTTAATTTTGCTTTGCCAAAAAATATATAGAGTTGCATACGCATTGACATGTTCTGAAAGAATGTGCAAGGAAGTATCAGTGGGTAACCCTGGGGGTGGTAGCAAGGGTAGGGTGCATGCAGAGAGACTGACATTCTTCCTTTGTATCTTTCTGTATTTTTTGATGTTTCATGTTCAAATATCACTTTCTAAAATTAAAAGACAATCCAATTTTTAAAAAGATTATGAGACGTTCAGATCCGAACAAAGGCCTACTACTAGCAGGAGATGAATACTAGATGTGCCTGCTTTAATTACCTGAAATGATTTCAGCAAGTGAAGTGCAAAATCAAACACTTCTGTTAGTCAAAGAGAACTCAAAACTTAGAAATACATCTGACTTATTCAATAGGTTGATTTAAAAAGGAATATATCATAAAATGTAAAAAATAGTTATTTAACAATGTGAGGACAGTCAGTTAAATGGAAAAATATTTATGTCCACACTTCATATGACACAAAAAAAAAAAAAAAAAAAAAAAAAAAGTGAGTAAAACATTTTTACCTGTTTTATTTAGTTAGCTAAATAAAAACAAATCCAAGAAAATACCAAAAGGCAATTCAAAATCTATCAGGTCTTTTATTGGTAGTTACAAATTTTGATGAGTTAGAAGAGGCTATTATAAAAAGAAAGATTCAAATGTTTATGATAAAATAATTTTAATAAAAAGTGGTAGTACAAAAACATTATATTGAATAAGAGAAAAGAGGAGTAATTATATTTAAAATTGAGAGGAAATTTGACAAAAAAAGGGAAAAAACCTCTCATATGTAAAATGGAACATTACAAAATAAATTAAATAACAAAAATATAAAATAAAACACAAATGAAAAAAATGCCAAAAAATAAAATAAAATTGAGAGAGAACTATTATGGCCCTAATAAATAGGTAAATTTCATGTAGATATAATTAATATAATTTTTAAAATACAATTAGTAAAGCAACTTAGAAAAATATTTAGTCAACTTATACAAATAAATGCAAATTATAAACAATATGAGGTATTATTTTTCCATATTGAGTTAGAGTATAAAGAATGATATCAAAAGTATACAAGACTGACATAAAATTATAACCTCCCCTTTTTCTGATCATATAGAAATTGGAACAGTCTGATTGGAAATTAACTTAGTAATATAGTCTAAGATTCATGAAAATAATTATATTCAATTTTTCTGCCTTAGAAATTACTACCTATGAAATTTAGTCTAAAAAGAATCTAATTTCTTTTCAAGTAAGATGCTTTTGGCAACATTATGTATAAGAACAAATGTTTAAAATCAACTTACATAGCCCAGCAGTTACAAAATCATCAGTTATAAAATCATCATATAATTAATTCCTCAACAAAAAGTTCCTTGATAGAATTTTATCTGCCTTTTATCATAATTATAAAGAATACATATTACACATGTGAAAACACAAGTATGATGTTATATTAAATTTAAAAAGACAGGGATATAAACTATGAACATAAAATCATGCATATATATGGATAGGTATAAGAAGGTAACTGAAATATAATTTGATTTGTTAGACTGCAGATTTATTGATACTTTTTTCTTAATTTTAGTTTTATTTCTGCTAATGATATTATGCAAATATTTGTGCAACTGATAATAATTTTCATAACCTTAAAACACACAGTAGTGTTTTTAAGCAACGGAAAAAGTAATTTCAACGGCAAAATCTATAATATTTGTCATAAGCGCTAATAAATACGGACAAAGGGCAGTTGAATAACAATATTATTCTTTATATATAAATGCTTCCTAAGGCCTTTGTAGGATAATACATTATAAAACACAAACAGATTAAGTAAAAAATACAATCTGGAAAGCATGTGGTATAACCTCACTGTACTGGAAAAATGTGTTCTTCTTGAGTGTAGTGCTTTTGAAATATTGCATAATTACATTTCTTTTTTATTTAAAAAATAATATATGTGCTCAACTACACATTCATTGGGTTCACCTAATATTGTTGTGATATAAAAGATGATTCCCATAGTTTATTAGATCATAGTATTTAAAGTAAATTGAACTATGTGATTTAATAATGAAATATTTAATTTTGGTGCTGCATTGACCAAAATTAAAATAATCTTTTCATTAAGAGCAACAATACGACTACAAATAGGTAAGTACATAGGACAAAGTAGTCAGTATCCATAATCTAGTTTGCTTAGAAAAAAATGCTTCTGTACTTTAAGAATCAGAAAATAGTTTCTCCATATAAGAGCATATCTTCAAGTCAACATCCATCTATAAATAAATAGCTCAATTTCAAACTTCCTGGAAGCATTTAACACTTAATCATTAAATACAGTCAGGGAAACTACTAAATGAATTCAAAGGACTAAATGAATACTATGAATTGGCAGTTATTAACTGCAACCATACTTTAAAGTATTAAAGAATAGACAGTATTGACGGCCAATCTGGAGTGACAATCTTAGTAACGAAACATATTTATAAACAGTTTGTCAAAAAGAAGGCCAAAAATACATTAGATTTGACCATTTAAAGTATTTTTTGGCATAATTTCTCTTTTTTAAAAATAATAGAATTATTCTACTAAGAAATAACATTCTTTAGGAAAAAAACTTGATTCATCTATGCATCATGAAATTGATTTTCATTACTCTCTCACATAGTCATAAAGCTGTACATTTTTTCTGTAGTTCTAAATAATGTTTAAATCAACCCCCCCATCAATAAATTATCTCTGCCAGTTAATGATTCAGAAACTTTCCCAAAATTCAATTATTTACAGATGGGTCTAGAATTTCTATACATACTGTGCACAAGGCAATGTTTGCCCTTTGATCCAAACTATATTTTCAAGGCCCTCTCTAAAGCAAACAGTCATGGAAGATAGAATATCTCCCTCCAAAGCCTCAGGGTAGTCATGGTTACTGCTCATTGCCAAAGATTTAGTCTCTAATCTTAGAGATCCTTTCTGTAACACAACTCACTGTGAGTGCAGGTACCATCCCATCCTGCTGTGTCTCCTTGTAGAAAGCGGGGTTTGGGAAAGTGATACAAAAATGAGAATGCACTAGCTTCTGTTATTGCCATGAGTAAAAGCCGTCCAGCCTTGCCCAGGAGGTTTGTGTCTTTTATCAGGCATCCATGAAACTATGGCAGGCCGTCTTGTAAGTTTCCAAGTAAAAATCTCAGACCTTTCACAGGTATCTACACCAATAAGATCATATATTTATCCTTTATAAGTTATTTTCAGAACATAGAAACTTATCATTTTCTTTTGCTAAGTGAAGCCAGGGCCATTCACTGCACATTTTCCACTGGGCAGCAGGTCACCTGTAGCTGTAAGCAACAAGAAAGATGATGAAGAGAAACCAGAGTAACCGACATTTGAAACACACAGTGGCCTACATTTGAAAACATAGTAACAAAGCCACATGAGGCTAGCTTTTCTAATCATCCAAAATTACTTGGCTCTAAGTATTTTCATCACCCTCTGTCTCAGCAGTTTCTATGTAAAGAAATAAAAGGGTCCAGAAAGTATTTGTACCAAATCATAAAGATTTAGTTGATCCATTCTGACACAAGACAAACTAAGGAGGTGAGTCAGAAAGTTCAAGTTTTGCTCTTCAGACATCTTTCTTCTGTTTAGGTTTATTTGTTGCAGAAATCAAAAATAAAACACTAGTTGATGATCCAACAATAAACTCTAAAAGATGTTTAGTCTCAGCTGTTAGATTACCCATTTTCAAAAAAAAAAAAATCTATATAATCAAGATGATAAATGTCTCAAACTCTGCATAGTTCCTCTATAATTCCTATATTATTATTTTTCGATTGGTACTAAATATATACCTGATTGCAGCAGATGAGGATCAAGTCTAATTCTGGGTTCCAGTTAGTGTTTGGAATAGCATGAGTAAATGATATGGCCTGAATATAAATGATAGTGACAAACATCGTTAGACTTTATCCAGTGTGGTTTTTCTGTTTCAAGTGGCAGAAATTAAGTGAGAATATCAGAACCAATAAATGTTTATTCTTTTCTCAGATAATGGCAAAGACGTAGTATTTGGCTAATAGGAAAAGAGAAGCTTCCTTAAAGTCTTGGTTTGCAGAAATTCAGGAAGTAGAGTATTAATGGGAAGTAAGATAGGGTCCACAGGTTGACGCATAATCAAAGAGTCAGTGTCAGTCTCCTCTTTCCTTGTTGATTCAAGATTGTACACCTGAGCTAGCTTTGATACATGTAATAGCTCCAGCCAGTGAAATTTACCATTGAAAAATTGAAGTTTATTGCAGAAACCAAATGCCATTTTAAGCTAACTCTTTCCGATAATCTATCCCATCTCTGCCTACTCTGATACTAGCCTTATATTTTTTTTTTAATTTTGCTTTTGTTTCCTCCTAACTAGGCTTTGGACCCTCTCCCTGAATCATTATCACAGCTGATATTCTATTTTAAACTGGATAAACAAAAGAATAATTAAGATGAAACCATAGGCTAAATACAAATATCTCCCTGCCTGTGAACTCCTACTGCCTTCCTTACCTATCACATCAGCCCCTCTTAGATGCCAATGTTAGTTTAAAGCAAGTAATGTTAGCCCCATGTTTTGGACATTATATTTTAGATTGCTGATCAATTGCTTAGAATCCACCAGGCTGTGCTTCTAATAGTTTCCAGCTTTCCTTGCTCTTAACCAGTTCGCCTACTGAGAACTTAGCATACACTGTATCACATTCACTAAGAATTATAATATATTCTAGCACACATGTATGGAAAAGCTCCTCTGCTTTATTCACGTCTCTTCTGACTCCCATAGTTACTTTTAGAAGGGTAAGTGCAGTCATATATCATTCTCTCCACAAAAAGTTACTTAAGATTTATTGTGTTCCAGATACCAAGTTCAGCAATAGGGTATATATAAAGGAAAATGAGACAATTGCAAAAAAATAAAAATTAAAATTAATTCCCTGCTCTGTACTAGATGCTGTTGTAAGTTTTCATAGTTCCGGGGGGAAAATGCTCATGTGAACACATTTCACACATGGTTTAAATGCTATTTATGCTAGAGGTATGTACAATGCACATGGAAATAAAGAAATAGGCACACTTGATTCTGCATCAGTTGAAGTTGAATTCACTGGCTGTGACTTTTAAAGTACATGTCCATGCAAAAGGGTTCTATAAATAAAGGGTCAGATGCAAAAGGGTTCTATAAATAAAGAGGAAGGAGAAATCAGCATTCCAGGCAGACAGACCAGCATATTCAGTGAAATGGATGTGTGAGACGGTATATTCTATACTGTGTCCCTTCAATAGGAAGAACTGAAATGAAAATTGTTCCTTTTCACTTCTGCTTTTCATTAAGAGGCCAGTAGCAGAGAAGCTAGAACAAAAAAAAAGTTTTAGATATGCGTATAAACTTTTGTTTGCATTTGTTATGCTTGGTATATTAACTGGGCATCTGGGCTTATTTTAAAGTAGAGTAACAATAAAAAAAATTAACCTGTTAAGAGAATCAACAGTGGCCTGATTATGTTGGAATCCTTAATGTTTCCCATGCTTACATGAATGTATGTATAAAACATATATATATATGTGTGTGTGTGTGTGTGTATATATATATATATATATATAAATTGGGAATGTGGTGGGTTTTCCTGGGTTCAATGTGAGACACTGACCTCTACAGCATCCTTCAGTGACCTAGCCAATTTCAGGTGGTGGTTGCCCATTGCCAGGCAATGGGAAGAATCAAGTTATCGGCCTCACTATATTCCTTTCCCAGCTTCACCCAAAAAGTGAGGAAAAAATTTAAAAAACAAAGATGAAAACAACCAATCAACAAAATTATTTATTAACCAAAAGTTAATGAAAGGTATTGTAAACACAAGTGTAAGACAGATAGCAGCTGATCTTTCAAAGCTGAGTGTTCTCTCAATCAATCCCAGCCCTATTTCCTTCCCCTACCTTGTCCTCCTACTGGGTGTAGGCATGTAACCCACTTGATTCCCTTTCCTCTCTGTCCTCTCTAAACTTACCTTGTTCTCTGTGCTCAAGTCTTACAACAGGCCACCAAGATGTCGCTCTATGGGTTAAGGTTGGTCCAGGTTGCATTAGTGTTTGCTTTCTTCTTACCTAGATAATTTTCAGTGCTAAGATACTGTGGTCTGATAGTCACTGAGCCCTCACGCTGTGCTGGGCCAAGGGATACTGCCATGAGCAGAAGAGTTGCAGACTTTGGGAGCTCATCCTCTTGTGAAGTATACATTCACTAGATGATTACACAACTAACTCTCTTTTTGATTAAATCAGCCTTCACCTATTCTTCAAAGGCAGGATGTTTTAGTCTGGGTGTCAACTGGTCATAGAACATATGACGACTCCATACTATTCCTTCCATTCCAAAAACTGTACCTTTCTGTTCAACTTTGCCACATGGCATCCTACTCTTTCACCATTCTGAAATGGACTTCTCTTCTATTCTATTATTTAACAACAACACAAAAAGGCTTCCTTTTCCTGTTTAGGGAGGGTCCTGTGTACTCAGTGTATTTGCTCATGACCTGAGCTTGGTAAGTGGTTGAACTCATATATTCTGTGCATAATTATCAACGTGAGTCATCTGCTTTTCTGCATCCTGGTATGAATACCCCTGAGCATGCAGTGTGACCTAAGGACATATGAAGTTATGGGTAAGCATATTTCATCTTTTTAGAAGAAGGAATGATAGAAAAACAATTTTATTTTTAGATGAACATGGGAACATTATGTGAATGTAAACTTTTAATGTAAAACAGATGTCAAAGAATATTTGTGTTTATGGTGGACTGTATCAGATTTCTATGAGAACCAGTCATTTTTTTCTGTAGCCAGGAACATAAAATGTGGATCATTTTATATAAATAAAATTTATTTATAAAACTGGAAGAGCAGTGCATACAAAACATTCTTCAAGACAGATCATATGTTAGGGCATGAAATACACCTCAGCAAATTTCAAAAGACTGAAACTACAGAAATCAGTAACAAGAGGACTTTTGAAAAATTTGCAAATACACAGATATTGAACAGCATGCTCCTGAGCAACCAATGGGTCAACAAAAAATTTAAAGTGGGATTTTTAAAATGTCTTGAGGCAAATGAAAGTGGAAGCACAATATACAAAAACTTAGAGAATATAGCAAAAGCAGTTCTAAGAGGAAAGTTTATAGCAATAAACACCTATATCGAAAAAGATCTCAAATGAACAACCTCATATTGTATCTCAAGGAAACAAAAAAAGAAAAAGAAAATAAACTCAGCCCACAGTTGGCAGAAGGGAGCAAATAATAAACATTAGAGCAGAAATAAACGAAATAGTGACTAGTGAACCAATAGAGAAGATCAACAAACAAAGAGTGTGTTTTTTGAAAAGATAAAATCAACAAATCTTTAGTTAGGCTCACTAAGAAAAAAAAGAGAGATAATGCAAATAAAATCAAAACTAAAAAGGAGACATTAAAACTGATACCATAGAAATAGGTGATGGGGGGATGGAGGCAGCAAACCACCTTGCCATGCATGTACCTATACAACAATCCTGCATGATCTGCACATGTACCCCAGAACCTAAAGTACAATAAAAAAAAGAAATAAAAAAGTATGTAAGAGAGATTTCTAGGAAAAATTATATGCCAACATATTGGATAACCTAGAAGAAATAAATTCCTAGACACATAGAACCTACCATGACTGAATCATGAAGAAATAGAATATGTAACAGAACAATAACAAGTAAGGAGATTAAATAAATAACCAATAATTAAAAGTCTCTCATCAAAAAAAAAAAGCCTAGGACCTGATACCTTCACAACTACATTCTACCAGACATTTAAAGAAGAATTACTACCAGTCCTTTTCAAACTATTCCAAAAAATGAAAGAGAAGGGAATACTACCAAACTCTTTTTATGAAGCCAGCAGTACTTTGATACCAAAGTCAGATGAGAGCTTTACAGGAAAAGAAAATTATGGCCAGTGTCCTCAATGAACATAGATGCAAAAATCTTCAACAAAATACTAGCAAACAAAATTCAACAACACATTAAAAAGGTCATCCACCATGATCAGGGGAATTAACTCCTGAGATGCAAGGACGGCTCAACATGCATAAATTAACAAATGTGATCCATTACATTGAAAGAAAAAAAGGACAATAAAACCCATATGATCATCTAAAGCATTTGACAAAATTCAATATTCTTTCATGATAAAATCTCTTACCAGATTAGGTAGAGAAGAAAGGTACCTCAATAAAATAAAGATGGCCAGGCACAGTGGCTCACACCTGTAATCCCAGCACTTTGAAAGGCTGAGGCAAGCAGACCACTTGAGGCCACGAGTTTCAGTCTAGCCTGGTCAGCGTGGTGAAACACTGTCTTTACTAAAAATGCAAAATTAGCCAGTCATGGTGGTGCATGCCTGTAATTCCAGCTTCTTGGGTAGCTGAGGAATGAAAATCGCTTGTACCTGGGAGGCAGGGATTACAATGATCCTAGATCATGCCACTGTACTCCAACCTGGGTGGCAGAGCGAGGCTTTTGTCTGATTCCACACAAACACACACACAAAGAAACCCTGTTAGAACAAATGAATACAGAAAAGTTGCAGGATACAAAATCAACACACAAAAATCAGTAACATTTCTATACACTAACAAAGAATTATCCAAAAAAAGAAATCAGGAGAAAAATCTCATTTACAATAGCTACAAAAAGGATAAAATATTTAGGAATAAATTTAACCAAGGAGGTGACTATCTTCTTCAAGGAAAATTATAAAATATTGATAAAACAAATTGAGGAAGACACAAATAAATGGAAAGATATTCCATGTTCATATATTTCAAGAATTAATACTGTTAAAGGTTTATACCAGCCGAAGTGATCTACAGATTCAATGCAATCCCTAACAAAATTCCAACATCATTTTTCACAAAAAGAGAAAAACAGTCCTAAATTTCTTGTAGAACTGCAAAAATCCTTAAATAGCCAAGGCAGCTCATAAGAAAAAAAAATAAAACTGAAGTTATCATACTACCTGATCTCAAAATCTAGCACAAAACTATAGTAATCAAAAGGGCATAGTACTGGCAAATACATGCGCGCACGCGCGCGCGCGCGCGCACACACACACACACACACACACACACACACACTCTCACACACACACACACACACACACACCCCAACCAGTGGAAGAGAATAGAAAGCCCAGGACCAATTTATGTATGGTCCATTGATTTTTTTGTGTGTTTGTTTAGATTTGGGACAGGGTCTTGCTCTGTCATCCAGGCTGCAGTACAATGATGTAATCACAGCTCACTGCTGCCTCAACCTCCCAGGCTCAAGCAATCCTGCCTCTTCAGCTTCCAAATGTGCTGGGATTACAGACATGAGCACTATGCCTAGCCTATGGTCAACTGATTTCTGACAAAGGCACCAAGAATGCACAATGGTAACTATCAAAATGATAGTCTCTTTGATAAATGGTGTTCAGAAAACTAGCTATCCACATGCAGAAGAATAAAATTGGGCCCTTATCCCATGCCATATGCAAACATCAACTCAAAATGGATTTAAATATATGATCAGAAACTGTAAAACTACTGGAAGAAAACATAGGGAAGAAACTACACAACATTGATCTAGGCAATGATTTTTTGGATTTGAACCCAAAAGTACAGGCAACAAAAGCAAAAACAGACAAATAAGATTATATCAAACTAAAAAGCTTCTGCACAGCAAAGGAAACAACAGCATGAAGAGACAACCTATGACTTAGGAGAAATATTTGCAAGCCATATATATAAGTCATTAATAGCCACACTTTATAAGGGGCTCAAACAACTCAGTAACAAAAACAAAACAAAACACAGTTAGTAAATGGGCAAAAGACCTACATAGACATTTCTCAAAAGACATCTAAATGGACAACAGATATATTTTTAAATGTTCAACATCACTAATCTGTTGAGCTATTTAGTGATTAGACTAACCCCTAATTTCACACTGTATTCATAAATCATAACACTGTGTACCCCATAGAATTATACAATTACAAATTGCCAATTTACAGTTTTTAAAAGTTTGAGGAGCACTATGCCAGCTATTCCCTAGGGAGTGGTTTTCTATGAAGTTATCACTGTAGATTTTAACAAAACAAATAATGACCATAACATATCATGGATACACCTCTAAATTAAAAAAGTGAACTTTTTTGATAGGGAGTTAAGAGAATTTATTGGCAATTTGAAATAATTTTTATTTCAGTGATTTTTCAAAATTTATTTCTCTCTACACTTGAAAGCATCTCTACACTTGAAAGCATCTACTATAATTCAATGTCTTTTCTTACAGTTAATTTTTAAAGCAACAGCTGGCCATCTTGTGAAAAAGTAACATCTGTCAGATCAAGTACTGAAACAAAAATAAAACCTGTATGACAACAAGATAACTTCAATTTTCTTGTGGATCAATTGAGTTTTAGGTTTCATTATGGTGGCATATGAGCAGGCAAAATGTGTTCAATTTCCAATTAGAATTTCATGGAAATTGACCTAATATTCATCCTCAATCTTTTAAAAATGATTAGTCTGTGGGTGAGCCTGGTTTATATTTCTTTTGGACCATTTAGCATTTGAGAATATCAGAACACTTCACATATTAAACCTTAATTCTGGCTTCTTTAAAAAAAAAAGAAAGAATTTTGGAACACAAGCCTCTAAAGCCTCCAGGCAAGAAGTGATCAGGGTTGAATGAACACTATCAATTTTAGGTAAGGCTCTCCTCAAGATCATTACGCCCCAACCCTCCTTTACATCAGATTTGCTTTCCTTGTTTTCATTACTTGCACTTAAGTATTTGAGTTGGCAAGACTGATTCATTCAACCATCCTTCCATACATCAAACATTTTTAAATAATGTGTGTGACAAACTGTTCTATAACAGGTATGTTACTAAGATCTAGTCTATGCCCTCAAATACCCAAAAGCTCTATATGGTAGACACAGAAATAAATCATTGTACTACAGTACGGTAGGAAAAAAAAAATAGCAGAGATCTGCCCAGAACATTATGAGAGCTCTGAGAAACAACCCAGCGTGCAGAGGAAAATTCAGGGAAGGATTCTCTGAAGTGCTGTTCCTGATGAAAAAAGAATCAAAAAGAGTCTAAGGTAATCTAGGCAGAAAACAGTGTAGGAAAGGGACAGCAGTCAGAAACATTGATCATTTATTGTTAGAGTACAAAGACTGGGAAGAAGGCAGGGAGAGTTGATGCTGGTGAAGGAAGGTGGAAGTCAGATTGTGGACGCCAATAAACTGAGCTATCCCACAATAGGGTCTCAGGTTGTTGCCAATGAGTTAATCCACATAAGACAGCATTCCAGTTTAATATCATGTCTTACAGTGTGAACATTTTTGTTATATTTGATTTAAAATCTTCCTAAAATACACTGGATACATCTCTCTTTTCTTAAAGTATATTTCTAATGATTAGATTAAGTTTCTTTTGATGACTCAACAATACATTATGAATGTCAATCACTATAGCGTGCTGCTGATAAAATATCAATGCTATCAGTGGGTTTGAGAGTTATGGGACTTTTCCTCCTACACTAATAATAATCCACTTGAGTAACTCATCTTTTTAAAATACAAAGCTGTTAGTTAAATTGACAGCAACAAAAAGTCAGTCTCAAGTACTGTCCCCCTCTTCTTTTTTTGTTCTTTCTGACATACTGTCAGCTAAAAGTAAGAGCAAGTTCATTAGGTATATGTAAAGTAAGTCATTTATTTCTGTTAGAACAAGCACCCTTATAAATTATATACACAAATTTCATGCCAACTCTTTTATTTACTAGGAAGCCCCTCCATACTTTTTATTTTAAATTTTCATGGAGACTGTTGAAAGCATTTGAGAATAGTGGTTCTCATCCTTTTTATCCTTCTACTCTGCATCTGACCAGGTGTTTACCTAATGAGAGAAAGCCCCCTTAGATTGCTATATAGAGGTACTGACGGTGTAGGCTGGGACTCTCAAAAGCCTCATTCCTCTGTCTTCTCAGGAAACATACGAGAGGGCCTGACAATATCAGAGAGTTCCAGGGCTAAACTTAAACCCCCCAAAATTTATAATCATGTTAAATGGGAAAGAAAAACAATTGCAATATAAATAAGCATAGTATGACCCCATTTAAAAATATGTACTATAAATAAGTAGAAAGACATTAAATAATATAAAATATATACATATTAGTTTACATATTTATACATATTAGTTTATATGTATTTATAAATATGAAGATATTAAAGAATATACATTAAAATGCTTTTAAAAGTAAATTATTTTAGGAATTTGGTCTTTAGTTCTGATTACTAATAAATTGCCTGGGGCACAGCTCACAATGCCTAAGATACACCATAGGATCATAAAAAGATGGTGCTGGTTTCCTGGGTGAGTGAAGCGAAACTGTGGTGTATAAATATCCCAGGAGACTAAAAATTCAAACTACCTTTGCTTATGGATAGTTCCTACTCTCAGTTCTTGTCCTCTTCTAATACTTCTGAAAATGGATAAACCCGGTCATAGAACAGAAGAGGAAGAGACATAATGGACTCAAAAATAAAGATGGTAACAGAAGAAAGAAAGGAATACAAAGAGGAAGATAAGAAATGGGAAATTACCCAATTTCAGTGGGACTTGCAAAGATTTGAATGAACAATTATGTATTTAGCACACAGTTACATATTTAGTACCTATGAATTTGGGACAGTCCCTAAATGCAAAAAGCTTATGGTTTCATCTTGAGTCCCAGAATATTTCCAGTGTAAATCCCTTTGTAAATCCTACGTTTTAAAATTCTGTCTCTATTCTCTTTTTTACCAAATTTTTTCATATATTTTATATGAAAATGCTTGTTTCTGTAAAACATAAAATTGCAGAACAAGTGAATTAAATTTTGTTCTACAGATCTCCTAACAAAAATCTTAGTTTACATAATAAAATAATCTGAGCCATATGCATATGTTGGTAGCTTCCTACTGTTGTGAGTTGAAGTATAATAGGAAAAATGTCTTTGTCCTTCTTTCTGAACCCTGTGAAATATGACACTGGAAATAAGTATTAAAAATATCTTGTCCAAGAGAATAGAGAATAAGCCCTAGGAATATAAACTTTGGAGTCAGACTGCTTGGGTTTGAATCTCAGCTCTTCGAATTACCTACGTGACTGCAAAAATTAGTTTTTATGTCTTCTTTTTCACTTTCTAAGCTGTAAAATGGAGAAAATAATAGGTCTACTTCATGGGGCTGCCATGAGGTATTAATGGGTTCCTATGCGTAAAAAGCTTAGCATCTTGCCTGGCAGATAATATGTTCTTTATTAATATTTCTTCTGCCAGTAATCTGGAAAGCTAATCCACACAAAGAGGTTAGAATTGTGTTGTCCAGTATGATAACCTCTAACCACGTATAACAATTTAAATTCATTAAAATTAATTAATGCTGAAAATTCAGTTCCACAGTTGCACCAGCCATGTTTCAAGTGCTCAATATCAGTGGCAGCTACACTGGGCAAAGCAGATAATGAACACATCTACCACTTCAAAAATTTCTACCACGCAGTGTTGTACTAGAAACTGATTATAATAACAAGAATAACAGAGACCTAAGGAAATAGTCCCAGAGACTTCATGAAGTGCTGAGGATGCTTTTATGTGTATGTGTCTGTTTTCTCCCATGTGTCTCCAAGAGTGGGGCAGGGCTGATAGTTAGAAAACTGAAGCTTAAGGCATCTTGAAGAGCGAACAGGTTTTAGGTAGGAAAACATTACAAAAAGTGTTAAGGCTGTTTATTGTCTTGTATGTCTTTTACATCTTTTTAAAAATTTCTTGATTCTAGTACAATAATTACTGCCTAATAGGTACTCACCATACATTCGCTTAATTCATAAATTTTAAAAGTCAAGTATGAATGGAATGAGGATAGAGAGGATGGGAATATCTGCAAATGGGGCTGGAGGGAGAAGAAAAGAGAAAAGGTCAGGATGGGAGAGACTAGGGGTTTGTGCATAAAGGGGTATGCAGAGCATGATGAAGTGAACACACAGAGGGCGTGCAGAGTGAAGGTGAGGGCAGTCCAGGCCTCTGCATCTCTCTACCCAAGAATCGTTCAGCTCGCTTTATATTGGGTGTTTTCCTTCTTTGTTCCATTTTCTCCTTGTATATTTAGAGTGAGAAAGAGATGGCCAGAGGAAAACAGAGTTATATGTTTGGCTGCATGGAGCTACAGAAACGGAGACGGTTTCTGCACACATTGTAAGATTTAATAAACTTGTCCTTCCTCCTACTTCCACCTCCTCGCTAAAGAATCCAATGTGAAACATCAGTTTGCAAAGAAAAAAAACTGACATTTTTAATATCAAGCTTTAGCATCTGTGAAGATGGCATAGGTTTTTGCAATGTATGAATACTCTTTAATGTCTTTCAATAAAATTTTAAATTTTTATTCCATTAAAGCTATCTTTTGCTACATTTATTCCCAATGACCTTAAGTTTTGTTTTTTATGTTAACAGTATATTTATTATGTTTTCCAACAGTTCATTGCTGATATAAATGAGTCTGACTGATTTTATATGTCAGTCATATACACAACAACTTGCTAAACTGTCTTACTGTATCTAATAATTTTTCCATGGAATTTTAGAGCTTTACTATACAGTCTTATGCTAAGAGCGACACTTTTGTCTCTTCCTTTAAAAGTTATCATTTTTATTTCTACCACTTCCTACTGTGCTAGTTAATGCTCCAGTACATGCTTATAGAAGCAGTGGTGTAGGTATCATTGTCTTTCTCATGAATTTAAAAAGAGATGTTTCCAATACAAAAGAAATTGAAGAAGGCACAAACAAATGGAAAGATATTTTGTGCTCATGGATTGGAAAAATCCATATTGTTCAACCATTCATAAAACTCAAAGTGATATACAGATTCAAAACAATCTCTATCAAAATTCCAGTAGCATTTTTCACAGAAATAGAAAAACAATTCTAAAATGGATACAGAACAACAAAAGAATCCAAACAGCCAAAGTAATCCTGAGAAAGAAAAACAAAGTTGGAGGCATCACACAACCTAATTTCAAATTATATTTGAAAATTATAGTAATCAAAACAATACGGTATGGTATAAAAACAGACACATTGACTAATGGAATAGAATAGAGAACCTATAAATAAACCCTAGCATATAGAGTTAAATAATTTTTGACAAGGGTACAAAGAAGACACAATGGAAGAAAAGATAGTCTCTTCAATAAATGATATCGGAAAGACTGGATACCTACATGCAAAAGAATTAAATTGGACCCTTCTCTTACACCCTACACAAAAATCAGCTCAAAATGGATTAAAGACCTAAACATAAGATCTTTTCCTAGAAGGACACATAGGAAAAAAGCCCCTCGACTTTGGTCTTGACAATAATTCTTTGGATATGACACCAAAAGCATAAGGCAACAAAAGCAAAAGTAAACAAGTAGGACTTCTTCAAACTAAAAGCTTCTGCACAGCAAAGAAATCAACAAATGAAAAGAAGTGTTCAAAATTACATAACATTCAGAACAAGAAGAAACACAGCTAAGTGATAATGAATTTAGTTAATAGCAAAATTTTCATTTTGGGGAAATTTTACCCTAAAAATCTTGGGTGATTTGAAAAAAAAAAAAATGTATTCCTCAATACTTTCTGAAATTACAGAACTTGAAGTTTACACTGAGAGTCCAAATGAGGAAGAATGTCAATATTATGATAAAAATAAAATCCTAATAAATTATTTTATTCTGTAATTTAAATGTAAAATTATTGCAATGGGCTGTTCTTTAAGGAACAAACTGGAAGGGGAATTTTTCCATATACTTTCTCAAAAAACAACTCTCTGACACCACTCTTCCAACATCTTATCTAGCATATCAATATAGACCCATCATTTCTGCTCCTAAAATATATCAAGAATAGCACCTTGTATATAGTAGGTATTAGATGAAAATGTGCTGAATTAGAATATACTATTTTCTAATTTATTTGACAATATCTTGTCATTGGATCCTAAATAGCATAATTTTTTAATCTCATATGTTTGATCTTAGATAAATACACAGTAATAGTTTCCTTGATTGAAACTAGGTTTATTTTCAGCTCTGGTTTTCACAGTGAATCTAAAATAGTTGAAATAATAGGTTTCCAAAACTAGCTACATATCATAATCATCTGGGTCATTAAAAAAAAATATATCATTGTTAGGCTCAGAATTTCTACCCTCAGAAATTCTGATTTATTTGGACTCTTGTCAGTTGTAGGGCATCTATATTTTCACAAATCATTTAAGTGATTCAAATACATAAACAGATGTAAAAACCACTAATTAAAACATTTTTAAATAGTCATTATCTGACATATATATTTAGACAAGAGCTTGCTAATATTTTCTCTATGTTCATTTAACATATAACACTCTTTCTTCAGTGATATCTTTCTCCATAATTTTCTAGTAAAGGGATATTAGATTTGTGCAGGTAAGAAGCGAGATGGGAATAATTTCTAAGCTACTTAGAGTATATAGGGTACATTGTAATCTAATTTGAAAATGATTGACCTTATTTCTAGATGACAGATTACAATAAAAATCAACTAAATTACTTTATAAGTTTTGCCCAGGCACAACTTTGTAAAAATCAAAATTATAGTATCAATAATGTTTAACTTTTAGAGCATTTCTTTGCTTATCCATTCTTTTCTAACTTTCTTGATTTTAAGTTGGATTTCTTCATTTCAATATTTTTTTTCTGGAGATAATGAGCTTTGGTCTCAGGAAGTTTCATTTTCACAAATCCTTTCAACTTAAATTAAATAAAAATTTACACCCCTTTCCTCTTGTTATTAAAACAAAAACAAAAACTAAAAAGATGTATTTCCATAGGTATTCTATGAACTTGAAAAGAAAAACTGTTTATATACATATTTTATTTGTAGGATTGTCAAAAAATATTTAACAAGCACCATTTTAGAGATCAAGAATATAACACAAAACTCTTAAAACTCATCAAATAACCTAAGCTGCAAGAATATAAAACTCCAATATTGTTTTTCTTAAAAGGCTAAGATGAAAACATGATACCGTAAAGGCAAAGTCTAGTGATACCATATGATGTCCATAGAGGAAGGAATTGAAGAGATAAGGCCAATACACTGAAATCATTTTGTATAAAGCAGGCAATGATTTATTCATTTAACAAATATTTATTAAGTCCCTACCAGATGCCAGTCACTGTTTACAGAGTATATCTTGTCCTCATTGAGCTGCTATTCTACTTCAGGGGAAGCGTAAAACAATAAAGGTAAAAACAAACAAGCATATAAACAAAACAATCAAATATGAACTCAAATCCTGGCTCAGATACTTAAGAACCATTAATTCTTTGGCAAATGATTTTACCTTTCTAAACTTCTGTTTCTGCATTTACAAGTGGAAATAATATTACCAAACACACAGGTTTGCAGTGAGGATCAAATAAGCTAATGTTAATAAATCAACACCCTGGCATAGTCTTATCTGTGTTTTAAAGTCCACTAAAGAATAATATCCAAACTCCTTAGCTTTGGACAGATCATAAACAATACTGTTTGCCTTATAATCTTTCATGTCTCCACTTCTTTCTCATTTACCCTAACTCTAGCACACTGAACATCATGTTTCATTGATTCTAAGACATATATTTCTGCCATTTTAACTTCTTTAAATAGAGCATGTCTTATAATCTAAGCCTTCTTGCAATCACTGTCAGTCAAGTGTCAGTTATTACCGTGACATAGTTTTCATTACCGGTGCATGTACAGACATTAAAAACAATGGCATTCAGAGTTTCAGAATGAATGGCATGGCTTGAAGAAAAAAAACCTGGAAACAGTAGTAAATCTCCTTTTAAGTCTAAGAAACAAATACGTGTGTGTGTGAGTGTGTGTGTGTATGTGTGTTGGAAAGAAGAGTGCATAGTACATAAGGAACAGTGGTGAATCAGATTTGTTTAGCAACATTCTGGAACTGTTAATCAAAATAGGCTAGTTACATGTAATTGTAAAGTCAGCTTAATTGCCTAGCACTGAAAGCTTTTGGTCTATTACAGATTCTTTAGATTGTTTTTTAAAAAACGCTTCATCACCAATGTTCTTTTGGCACATAGCACAATACTGTGGAAAAATGTAGGCACTGAAGTTTCTGAGTTGTAAAGTGATTCTGAAGAGTCCATCCCCAAGCATGAAGAACTTAGGAATACCATAACAAATTTGTTTTGCTTATATTTTCTTTTTTCTTAGTACATAAGAGATACTTATGATCCAAATCTATATCTAATCGAGTATAAAGAAGTGTTTTGATAGGTATAAAATAAAAATCTAAGATACAATTTAACGGATAGCACTTTTTTTGCTTATTTCTTAAAGATACATAAAATGTCAAAGCAAGTTACAATTGATAGAAGCTTAGACTTCATGCAAGGTGGTATTCATGAGTCCCCTAAGATGGTGCCTACAGTACCAAAGGAACTTAAACAAATGTTTGCTGAAATAGATTAAGAATCTTTCCAGATGGAATACAGTGTCTGGCCCTAAATGCCTCCCCAAGAAAAGGGTTCCTGCAGAAATCCTTCCCCTAGGTAAGCGTGGGGATTTTCTAACTGCCTAGGGATCAGCTTTTTGTAGCTGCTGCTTCCACCCTTCAATGTATTCAATGCAAAATTCTGTTTCAAGAAGGGCTAACACAGTAATAACAAAAATGATTTTTATCTTGAACAGTTTAACCCCCTAAAAGAATTTTTAAGTTACCTTTAGAAATTACCATTTCTAATTCTTACATTGACTCACAACTCTCAAGATAGTTTTGTTAGTGATTCCCATGAAGAGAACTCTTCCTAGTTTTGTGTGAGGGTTTTGTGCTGCTACAGGTCAGGAAAATATGCTCTTTGTGCCACAAACCAAAGCTGCTACAATTGAAACGTGAACTCTGCTTTGAATAGGCAATCACTCTTTATATGACTATCCACACTGCAATTGATTTGTGGCAACTTAAATTTTTAGATAAATGTCATGTAAATGCTTTAAAAATTATGCAAATCCTGTGGTGAAATCCCCAGTTTCACACTGTCTTGTGAGTCAGTGTCTCTAAAACAACCTGCATTATAGCACAGAAACAATTTTATCCACACAATGGCAATGAAAAGTAAAAGAAAGCCTTGCCTTTTGCAATCTCTAGTCATGATCAGTTTGTGGATCTTTGGTAACATTAGCAATCTACACACAATTTTGTTAACATTCATAGTCTTCCTCTAGTGACAAAGATTGGCAGTTTTTCAAAACCTACTTTCACTGTTTATTGAAATGAGAGATAAAACAAAATCCTTTGTTCTTCCCTTTCTTCCCATTTGTTCCAACTGCTAGCTGTGTAACATTTGGCAAGTCACCTGCCTTTTTTTCCTGTGATTCCTTTTTCTTACCAGTAAAGTGCGGACTATAAAAATGCATATCTCATAGGTTTGTTGTAAGGATTAAATCAGTTAATACCTACAAAGCACGTGGAGAAGGGCCTAGCACACAGAAGCCTCTAATAAATCTACCTATTATTTCTATTCTTGCTGGACATAATCATGTAAAATCAACAGAGATGAATGGATAAATAGATTAATGAATTAATGAAAGAAGTGAGATATAAAGCTTGACCCTCAAAGGTGACTAAGATTTCAACAGAACAAGAAAGTGGGGGTTAAACATACTTAATACTGCTATTTATGCCCTTCTCTTCCAGTCTTCTGCCTGTACCCAGGATACAACTTGGATATAATGAGCATAGCACAAGGAATGTTGGTTCAGTAGACCAGAGCCAATGTGTGGCTCTTCAAATACCTATCAAAAGGGAGAAGAGAAGGAATGGCAGGTGAGTGCACTTTTGAAGAGCATAATCCACCTGCATCCAGCTGTGCCCTGCTGGATACTGAGAGAACAGACGACCCCATGCAACCTGTCTGCCCCTCTCTCCACGTGTTCCAGTCCCAAATATATTGGGTTTTGCCCACTTGACAACAACTTACTGGCTCTGTAAATTTCCTCACATTGTTTAACATCTCTACATTTCAGCATTGTTCTTTTATAAAACAGATACTAAAAATAGCTGAGTGGATGCTCTGAAGATCGAATTACATTTGTATGACAACTAGAAAAGAACCTGCCACAGAATAGGTATTCAAAAAATGTTAGTTGCCCCAAATATATATAAATATTTTGGATTAGTCCTCCACAGAAACAGCCACTTACATTAAACTGTATATAATTCTAGTTCACATCATTTCTCCTCTTTGTCGCGGCTGAGAGCTGAATTAGGTAGAAAGCAGTTAGGGTGCAATCATATAGGTTGTCTGAGTATGTGTAACACTCATTTCTGTATTCTGCTCTAAACAGAGATTCTATAAGCACTGTGATTCAATCAGTTCCAATGGCTTAAAGCCTCTTGAGCAGCATACCAAATTTTAGATGCCAAAGTTTAATTACAATTTGCCATATGGATGAGCACTTCTCTATGTATTGAAAGACATCAGAAGATTCCTAAACAACGAGCAATCACACGTGGTAATTTTATCCAACTGGAACCAATTATATTTAGCATTTTTTATGAAAGAGGGAGAAAAATAAGAATGGACTCAAGAAAATATTTTTCTTTTATGACTTTTACCCTCTTTAAGGTGAATCGCCTAACAAAGTTACTTCTTACAACTCAAGAAGCATAACTGTCTAGAGAAAAAGAATTATGCAATGTCTTCCAGGAGGCAAACATTTTGTTACAGAATAAATGTGGGCTTTTAAGCACATCTGGCAATCATTCCACAACCTACAATGCTGGCATCCTAAAAATGTTTCATGATAATAATGTGTTACCAGAGGAGTTGATTACTTCAGGTCAGGAAAGGTTTCAACACAAAATAGGTGGTTTCCATGCAGAACACAGAGCTTCAAAGTCATCAGCTATGAGACCCACCATTAATCCAAGTGGTTGGGAAAGATGATGGCTCCTAATAGAGGAAGATCCAGATTCGAAGGTGGTTTTTACACGTCCTTTTTTCTGGAAGAGCAAGCTTCCACACTGCAAACATTTTACCAAAGTCCAGGTCTTGGCTTTATGGTTATAGATGCTATGTCTAAGGGTATAAGATTATAGGATTCTTTCCACATTCTAAACCACTACATATGTATAAGAAATCATGATGTCGCACATGCTCTTTTATTGATTTCATTTATCATTTGATAAATATGTCTTGCAAGAAAATCAGATCTTTCATTTTATTTGGAAATACCCCATACTGCAGCTGGGCTGTCATGTTCTGATGTGACTGCCCCTTTGGGGTCAGAGAGTAAAGCCACACCTCTGTGGGTCAGTGGCGGTATCTCTGCTTACAGGAGTGAACATATCTAATGTCAATCATCCAGGAAAGAAGGAGAATTTTAAAAGGAAATAAAGTTTGGAAAGTAGATCTTACAACAAAGAAAAAGTCATTCTTCAGTCTAGGCTGAGACTAAGCACTAGATCGATTGAGGACAGTCTGCAGAGGGAAAGCAAGAACACTCACTGCCAGATAGATGACACGGGGCCAGGCAAGGGTCAGTCCCTAAAAGACTATAAAAGAGCTGGAAGAGCAGTTATAGCCAGCCAGGAGTTTTTCTCTTTTTATTAATTCTCTTTGGTAAAGACATAACCTCCTCTCAGGTGTGCAGAGGAAACTTCAAGGGAAGAACTTCAGGCTAGAGAGCTAAAAGAAGAGTAGTACGCTAGTGGCAGTTGTGATTAGTGAAAGATTCCCTGAGAGATGAGTCTTTGTGACAGGCAGCTGGAATATAAGGCATAGGTATCTCTTTTGATATGGACATTCACTCTTCTACCTAACCTAGCTGATCCAGATGCTGTTTTTTAAAGTAGCCGGCATATTTTACTTCTTATTAGAATACACATCAAGGAAGAGGAAATCCCTTTGTTGAGGAATAAATTAAATGGCACCTTCTCTTTGCCAGGCACTGTGTTAAGTAGAGGGGGATGAAGGACAGTCCCACTTCTTGTGGCTTACATTATAGTAAGAGTTAAATGACACATGAACAAATAAGTGTAAAAATGTGTAGCAGATGTTTCAACAAACATGGTTGCCAAAAATGAGGGAGAGATAACAAGGATATGATAATTTAATATGATGCATAGGTCTGAGTCTATATTCTTCAATCTTAAACTTCTTTAAGACAATAGTTACCCTATTGGCAATCAATATCAGGAAAGATTCTCCAACTTATAGTCTGAATTTTTCATTCCCTTAGTTATTTGTCATTGTATTCAAGACTAATTTTTTTACCTGGAGAAAAGAAGGCTATACGTGGGGGCTTTTATTTACTTGCGGTCTCTAACATTACCTTTCTTAAATGGGGAATTCAAACTCTGGATCTTGGGGTTCATAAATCGGGGGTTCAGATCATCCAAAACCCTCCTGAAGTCAATAAAAATTTTAAAGAATCTCTGACCTATTTTTAAAAAGTCATTTTTTTGTTTTTTCATATGAAATAGAAGACAGAGTTAAGAATCACTTTCAGTTTCCCCTAAGACTGTGATTCAATGTCACCTTTTAAAAATGTTTAGTACATATCCATCAGAGACCTTATCAGCAGTAAAGCACTGACTCCATTAATAACTGGAGAGTAAACCTTTTATGTAATAGAAAAGACACAGTTCTTACAAGCTATACATTATATAACCAAGGTAATATCAAAATATGAGTTCCTTTCCACTGTAAATACTTTGATTTTTAAAACTCATTCATATTTCTATGTTTTGATTGATTTTTAGTATGTCCTCTTATCTATGGTATTCTGAAAATTAAATGATACATTAGAAAGGGTTTAATTTTCTGTTTTATACTACATTGGTATACTTCATGAACATGAGAATTCGTCATTTCTGGGAAATTCTTACCCATTATCTATTCAAGTGTTGCCTCTCCTCTTTCTAATGTTTTCTTTTCCCAGAACTCTTACCTTCTAGCTCCATTACTCTTAACGATGTTATAGTTTCTATTTTTCATGTCTCTGCATTTTGAGTATTATCATCAATTGAGGTCTGTCTAGTCTACATTTAACCCTTCCACTGAACTTTTTAAGAATTCTATTTTTTACTTATAGATGTTCTTTTTTTTTTCTGTAAAAATGTCTTGTTTTTTTCCTTAGGGTTTGATTTCTTCATTTATATTGTCAACATTTATATGTACGTTTTAAATATTCTTTTTCATGTTGTTTTATTACCTCAAGTTTTTAAAAGTCCACTCACTACTGCATGTAGTGTGTCAACTCTCAGTCATGGATTGTATCATCCACTGACTCTCACTCTTGGTCGATGATTTCCTTGTGTATTTTGTCATTCATTGTAGCTAGCATATCTTTAGCCAGACTTGCTTTCTTCCTGAAAATCCTAGGCAATCTAGATGCTTGGTACTATTCATTCATAATGATCTTGTGTTTTACTCTCATAGGAGCCCCAGGAGTATTTTCCAGGTTGAGAATTTCTAGGCTAGTTAGGTAGAGTATAAAAGCAAAAACAAAAAACCCAAAATTGAAATTCTCAAGGGGGAGGTTTCTCTTTGTCTTACTAATAAAGTTTCTTGTTCTGACTCTATGTTGGTGGGCATATATTTCTAGCCTATATTTTTATTTAATGGTTTTATGCAGGGCACAGGGATATCTCAGTTCCAGCTCTCTACTCACCTGGCACCAAGAGTTTACCTTCTTTCTGTCTCATATGGACATTAGATTCCAGGCTTCTTGGTCAGCAAGACCCATAACTCCTATGGTAGCCACATCATCACTTCACAATCTGTACTCACTTTTAACATCTTTGTTCTTGGCACATGGTAGATTGCTCTTCTATTTTTCCCAAAGTTGGGTAGTGTTTTAAAACTACTCAAAAGTCTTTCATTCAGTACTGCTAGGTGTAACTAGGTTAGGTGTTTGTAACCATAAATTTTTCACATTGTCTCCGTCAACTGCATTGCCAGTGCTTTAAAGTTTACTGTTTCATTATTCATAATTAATCATTTACTCCTTCCCAAGCAGAAAGTTTAGTTGGACTGTGTTTTCATGTCCTGAAATTTTAGAAATGCTTAACTTTTTTTAATGTCTGGGATTCTTCCCCAAATTCAGAAGTGATGAACTGTAGACATATCTTTAAAGTTCTAACTAAATAAAGGAAATCTGAAATTCCTCCTGGGAACTTGGCAGAACATGGGCCTTTCTTGCTAATCACCATTACAAATTGATCGAGTGTATTAATTGATTTGCTATTGAAAATCAAAAAAAAAAGAAAATCTGAGTCATTTTCTTCTAAACGCCATTTTAACTTGTTACTACTTTTACTATTTAAGGCTTTATAATATATAATTGCTCACAAATGAGATAATTTACCATAATTTTCAGAAGTAAAAGCCCCTTAAATATATACAAAAATCTTACTAATAAAACTATGCAACAGAAATTTTTGGCAAGAGTCACAGAATTTATTCCACAGAAATGACAACTTACAAAGACTTGAGATCTTATAAGTGAAAATCTCAATGATTTGAGAAAATGACAATATTCATATCTAAAATGTACTAGTGATTGCCACTTTCAGAAATACACCTCCCACTGGAAAAAAAATGAAATTGTATAAATCACAAGTCAAAAGCATATGAAAGAGTTGATTTCTACTCTACCAGAGAAAGTAATTTTCTTTAGCTCTTTCTCATACATCATAGGTATGGAATACTTTTGTTTATTGGTTAAAATTTTTCCATTAGTTGATTATTGAACTGGAAAAATTAAAACCTTGTCAGAGAAAACTGTGGATGAAAAATAACTATAGAATCTTTTGGAAATAATAGATTCATATAAAATCAAACTCAAATTCTAGAGCATGGCTCACTCTTACATGTATTACAGTACCTTTACATGACACAGAGGGTGGATGTTATGAATTGAAGCACATTAAAATATTTGTTTATCACCCTGGTGCTCAGTTCTATTTATTAAGAATAGTCCAGGATTCTCGAACTAAGAGAGAAAAATACATATTCACAAAATAGCACATGTGAATATGTATTTTGCCCAGGACAGCCTGGGCAGCACAGTGAGAACCTGTAGCTGAAAAACATAATAACAATAAACAGACAAATTAGGCAGTAAGCCACATTTGAAGAAAGCATTGGGGAAAGTTTTCAGGACAACGTGGAAATATTACTTTCTTTAGTCTCTCTCACTACTGATATATAACCACAAGTTTTTTAATCAAATATTTTTTGACAGACACAGTGACAAGTGATTATAGAGATTATAGAATAAAAAAAATGTTTTGTTCATGGTACAGTCTAATTTTTTAAAAGCAGTATAAACGTTTAGTCACTTACTTTAGTCGGGAGGTAATGGTGCCAGACCTATAACCCTAGGATATCTCAAGTTTAAGCCAATAAAAATTCCATCTGTACCTTAAACTTACACTTTCAAAGCAAACTTTTAAATAGCAGCATTTCCGAATATCCAGGATTAATTTTTTTTTTCTATTCTTATTTTTTCTCATCATATATCACCTTGTTATTCAGAGGGTGGTCCATGGATGAGCCACCTTGTCATCATCTAAGGGACTGTCAAGAATGCAGAACCTTGGGCTGTTCCTAAGACCTGCCTTCTCAAAACCTGCATTCTAACAAGATTTCCAGACACTCTTTATGCCACGCATTAAAGTTGGAAGAGTCTGTACTACGAGACATAAAAATATCTTCTAATTAAACACATCAAGTATAAGATTTCTTGGATGATGAAATTGTCCTGGAATTAGATATTGGTGATGGCTATGCAACTTTATGGATATACTAAATAATAGTGTATTGCACAACTTAAATGGGGGCATTATATGATATGGGAATTATGTCTTGATCTTTTAAAAATAAGAATATATAAAAAATTGTAAATGCTCTTAACTTGCACAGCACACAGATTAATGAAACCAGTTCTAACTATTTTCTTTTATCTTTGAGAAAAGTTAGATACTCTCTTTACTGGGACTCACCTCTTTTAGGTGCTCTTTTAGATCGCTTAGACGCAGCGATCCTTTACTGGGGCACACCTCTTACTTAGGAAGGGCACCGCAGCAGGCTTTGAGGCAGGCAGCCCTCACACACCACCCCATCTATTAGGAGGGTCTCCCAGGCTCCTAAGGGGAGGAATCCTCCCTCCAACTAAAGCTATTTATAGAGCTGAGAACCTGGAGAAACCGCTTGCGGGCGGATGTGACAAGTCAGGAAACGTAACTACCCAATCACCCGAAGGGGCAAGGGCTTAAATGCTATCTGCCCGCTGCACATGTGGTCACAGTGGTGTGGGGGAAGCGGAGTCTTTTCTTCTGGAGTCCACCCTGCTTACTCCCTACCTCTCCTCCCTCCACCCACCCCGCTAAAAACACTACCCTAGATTCACAAATAAACCTTGTAGTTACCCACAGGCCAATACAAACGACCCCGACGCCCTCACTTTTACAGCCCAGGAGTCTCCCGGCCCACTCCACTGACAGGCTCGTCTCCCCCGACGCCCGCCCCTGGTAAAAAACCTTCGCACAGCCAGTGGGGAGGCCTATTGATTCTATTTCTGTCTTCACCCCAAGGCCCCAGGACCGAGGAGAGAATATCCTGGGGAACATGTCCACCCCCTTCCAAGCACGCCTTCTAATTTTGGCTGTCCGGCAGTCCAAGAACCTCTGCGCTCAGCCTGAAGCGCTAAGCCAGGCGTGGAGACCGCCAGGCGCGCGAGTTCCAGAGTTACCCACAGGCAACCAGGCGGCTCCAACCCTTGGTGGTGTAGTCCTCTCTCCCACAGAGGCTGAGTCAAGGGCGCACATCTGAATCAGCCACCTGTTCCTATCATGCCTATTACGCAGCGATCCAGTCTCTTCGAGAGCACAGGATCAAGGGTTCTGGAGAAATCGACCAGCTCTTTCATCACCTGCAATGGTGTTGGTACTCGGCGGTGTCACTTTCGTGGGCAAACATATCCACGGGTACTCACCAGGAGCAAACCTAGACACACACACCCCCACTCCCCGCGCGCCCCTCCACTCACTCGGGTCCCAGCCCTGGCTCTCACAGACCTCCCAGCACCGTCTAGGAGGTACACACGCGGGTTCAGAGCGCGCGCGGACCGGGCTCGGCCACTTGTGAAAGCGCACAGCCTCCCTCCGCGCAGCCGGCGCCCGACCCGCCCGCGCCACTGGCACTCACAAGCAGGGGTAGTAGCCGTAAGAAGACAGCTGGGCGTGCGGGCAGCCGTCCTCTCCCAGCTCCGAGTCCATGAGCAGATAGTCCTGGCTCTCGTTGCGCCGCGCACCGGCTCCGACTGTGCCCCGGGGAGAACTGCCCCTCCGGGGCCCGAACTCCGGGCTCTGGCTCATGACAGGAACGCCCGACTGGCCTGGGTCCCACTCCCGGGGGAAGCGAGGGGACAGTTCCAGCAGGGACCCTGTGCGAAGGGCCCGCGTCAGCGGCCGAACCGGTCCCGAGCAGACCGGTGCCCAGGGGACGGCGATGAGGCAGGGGTGCAGATGCCCGCCGCGTGTGGCTCCCCCGCTGGCTCAGGGAGAAGTCACCACTTAAGGGGGTGAAAAGGGGACCCTGACCTGAGTGGGTCAGGCCGAGGAGACCCCGCGAGGATGCGTCCGGGGCTCCAGGGCAGAGAGAGCACAGGCGGGGCCGCGGGTGGCAGCAAAGCCTGAGAACAGAGAGCAAGGGAGACCGAGCTGAAGAGTTACTATGTCAACCGAGACTCTCCAGCCCTCAGCTCCCGCCTTCTTCCCCCGCATTCTCCGTCAAGATCCCCACCTTTAAAGGGATCAGAGCGACGTTCTAGAAAGCACCCAAAGCATGTCCTGTAGCCACAACTTTCAGGAGGCGGTATGAATCTGAACGAGGAGGAGCCAGGCACATACTTTTTCCCCCCTCTACTATTTAGTCGGCTTATTTAGTAAGGACCCAACTGTGGACTTTCTAGGAAGATTCTTTTAAGAACCACTCTCGAAGAGCCAAGGAAACCTGTTCCTTAAAAGGGATACGAGCCTCTTCTTTCTCCGGACTGCCTTCATTTTCTACGGGCATTTTCTCTCTTACTCTCAACTCCTAAAGTTATTATGACTCTTTGCTTTAAAAGCGAACAACGTTCTGTGTTCCCAAAGCCAGATGTTCCCAGTTTCTGAGGAAAACAACAAAAATAGGCAAGCATTTTCCGATGATAAGGATAAAGAGGCCAACAACCTGCTTACTTCAGAGAAAAAAATTTCCTTCCATCACTGCGAGTGCCAGAATTATTTTTCTGCCAGATGTTTCCCACATTTCCACACTTTTTATTTTTAAGACTTAGTTTTCAATTCTGATAAATATGCACACATGTGAGAAGTAAAAACTTGTCAACAAGGATGAATCAGTATTCGTAGACCTTTACACAGTAGTAGCCAATTAAGAATCCATTCATTCAGTTAACAAATATTTAATGAATGCCAACTGCGTTTCAAACTATTACAGAATTCAGAGGCAAACAAGCAGATGAGGCACCTGTCTGCCCTCATAGAGCTTTCATGGCAGAGAGGGGAATCGATTAAATAAGCAAATGAAAAAATATCAAAGACAAATGTTACAATGAAAATAAAACAGGTTGATGTGATGGCAGCTGGTGACTGACTACTTCAGATGAGATAGTTAAAAGAGGCCCCTCCAAGGAGGTGCTTATTAAGTTGAGACATGAGTGGCAAGCAGCCAGCCCTGAAAAGATCAGAGGCCCATTGCAATTGGATGGAAGAAAGCCAGACTGAAATCTGTCTGCAAAGGTGCCTATGCTTCCCACGAACAGGTGGACAACAAAATGAAAGTTGGAAGGGTGAGCAAAAGCAATCAATTTGATAAAGGGCAAAAAAGGTCACACATTTGGAAACTTCTGAGTTTGCCTTTAAATTTAGAACAGAAACTCAGAGCAGAAACCATTTTATCCCGGGGATCCAGCTTTGTATTTGTCACAGGTATGCAGGATGCATGCATGTTTATATGCGTGCTTGCATGCATGGATGCCTGGATGGATGGAATTTAGAAAAATAAAAAAAATGTTCTTGGCACCTGAAAGAACATTTTCTCTGGGGAAGCAAACAACCCTGGATCATTCTGAAGTCTGTTCTTTCTGATTTAAAAGGCTTCCTTTTGATCTCTCAACATGTAGAGCCATGATTTAAAATTCTTACAATTTTCTAGTTATCATATCTAGCAATAAGATATTCTGCCTGAAGTTTGTTTGTGGCAACTGCTATCTGTAAGTATACATTAGCTTTGATGCTTGAATGAATTAGTCAATATTTAGTTAAACTGCCAAACTCATCTCTTTGGCAACACCAAGTATGGGAAAACATTCATGGGAAAAGTAATATCAAACGTTTTCCACCCAACTCAAATTCTGTGAGTTAAAGCCAAGTTAGAAAACACTTGTAGTGTCAGTTGAAATGTTAATCTTTCATGTAAAAAAAAAATTGAGACATAATTTATTTTGCTGTTGTTACAGTTAGTTGAACTGTTTGTGCCTTTTCTCCTAATACTTTTTTTTCATTTACAGGTAACAACCTTCACACTGAAAAAATTACTACAGTAAACTTTTATTCTGAAATCAATTTATCATTTGGTAAGAGACAAGTTTTTCTCTGGTTGTTTTTAAGTATAGTGAGTACTAGACCAACAATCCCAGGGGCATTTACTGAGTACACAGAAGGAATAAGATGGTGTACAAATGTTAGAAGATTCTGAAAGAGCTTATGACATGATGAAGTGGGATCATTAGATCAGAAGTCTCAAATCCTGGATTTTCATTTCGGCCATTTCCCTAACTGAAGTTGCATGACTTCAGAGAGGTCATTAAATCTCTCTGCTTCAGTTTATTCAGTTTATTCAGTAAGCTGGTATACAATTATGGCTCAATCTCTAACTTCCCTCATTATATAGTTATCCATGCAGTTTTATCACTTCACATTAAAATCATGGTGAAACCAATTTAAAAAAAGACAAAACATGATCAAATAATATATTTTTGCATCTAATATTGAAGTATGAAGTAGATTTGGAGTCACGAAGAAAGCTGAGTGAACAAAGAAATGATAGTTTTTAAAGTTAAAATTGTTGGGTGAGAGCAGGACTGAGTTCTTACAGAGTTGGAAATTGCTATGCAATTATAGGTTATGTATGTTTATGTAGTATGTTGATGCTACGGAAATAAAATGAACACTCAATCATTAATTCTGAGATATGACAATGAAGTTGATCTATGTGTCTCTGGGCAGAGGAAGAGATGTCAATGAGAGAGGACCTTTGCCTCATTATACATATCTGCACTGTTTGATTAATAGATTGATTTTACAAACACTGATATTTTATATGTATGTATGTATAAAATACATATATATTATAAAATACACATACATATAAAATACATATATATTATATGTGTGTACGTGCATATGTGCTGTATTCACATAATATACATATAATAACAGTGTTTTGAAAAGCCGATAGGAGAAAAATGAGCATAGAAAAAGAATTGTCCTCTAGAGCAGTGTTCCCCAACTTTTTTGGCACCAGGGACTGGTTTTGTGGAAGACAATTTTTCCATGGACCTGTGGGGTGGGATGGATGGTTTTGGGAGTTTTTAAGTGCATTAAACTTATTGTACACTTTATTTCTATTATAATTAAATTTTAATATATAAGGAAATAATTATACAACTCACCATAATGTAGAATTGATAGGATCCCTGAGCTCATTTTCCTACCACTAGATGGTCCCATCTGGGGATGAGGGGAGACACTGACAGATCATCAGGCATATTCTCATAAGGAGCACACAACCTAGATTCCTCACATGTGCAGTTCACAATAGGATTCACTCTTTTAGGAGAATCTAATGCCCCCACTGATCTCACAGTAGGTAGAGGCTCAGGCTGTAATGCAAGTGATGGGGAAAAGTGTAAATACACGTGAAGCTTCGCCGGCTTGCCTACTGCTCACCTCCTGCTGTGTGGCCCAGTTACTAATAGGATGGGCAGCAGTCCATGGCCTGGGGTTTGGGGACCCCTGCTCTTGGAAGTCTCAGGCAAGAGCCCCAAAGGAAAAGGAAAAGAAATTGCCACTAGGAGCAAAAGGTTGAGAAAACATTAAATGCTTAATGACTCAAGAAGCTCAAAAGTTACACAAAGCTGCAGTTTGTGAGTTGCTGCTGCTGATGGGAAACAACTAGCATAGGAGTCTCTGGGAAATCTAGTTTGGAGTTGGTTGGCCAGAAGCACAGATAAAAGTTTAGTCATGGTTTCATCTGGATATTTTAAAGCATAAGCCCTGACTCCTACCACATGTAAAAACAGAAGCACCTCAGAAGTTGCAGAGGGGCTGATTCTCTATGAATGAAGGTGCTCTGCAAACTCCAGTTTGAGGCAAATTTGAGCCGGTGCTACTATATCTATGAACCTCAATTTCTTAATTTTTAAAATAAAGAGGTTATGATAATTTATATTTAGTATCTCTCTTGCAGCTAAAATGTTAAGTTATTAACCATCAGAAACAAATAGAAGACTCTATGGATTGCTAATTTCATTTTTGCTGTATTTTGAGCTTGACATAGATATTGTCCAAAATTCTAACACTATCACAGACTTATTTTATAAGCACTTGTGATTAATGAGGTTTCACTTAGAGAAAAATTTATGTTGGACTACATTAACATCTCTTTTGGCATAATTATTGGGACATTTTTAGTAAACTATTTACCAAGAGCATAGTGTGATATGTTGGTCAGCATGATTGAAAAATATGAGCTGGGTAACAAAGGAATGATTCATAAATATTTAGAAGATGGTTGAAAAGAGTATTGATTTATAGAACAATGTCACCCAAGTTTGGTAAATAAAGACATATCAAGAATGGACTGAACCACTTTTGCTTTTTTGTCTTATTTTGTTTTTGCTGGTTTTTGTTTTGTTTTGTTTTAGTTTTCTTTCACTGGAGATGTTCAAATACAACTTGGACCTCAAGTTTCCACATATACTACAAAGGAAATAAATATACTTATGGAAAGTTAAAGGAAAACTAAGGTCCTTTAAGAAAAAGTCTAAAATTCAAAAACTAATCACTATCTCCATGGATCCAAAAAGTTGACAAAGTTTAATATCTATTGTTCATTTATTAAAAGAAAATAAGAAAAAGCTTAGTAAACTAAGAGTAACAGACACATTTTTGACGTAGCGAAGAAAACTGTTTTAGATAAAATCGAGATGGGGAAATACCAGCGATGTTTCCATTAACATAAGAAATCAAATAAAGATGTGTGTAATTATCATTACTATTTTTTATAGCTAAAAACTTCAACAGTAAGTAAAATAAAACATAACAAAAAGTTTGAAATGAGAACATAAATCTACTACTTTACAGGCTATATAATAGTCTACTATAAAAAATTCAATATTTTTAACCAAAAATAGTTAAATTCAAAAGTGAGAAATGTGTTTGGTACAGTCCCAGATAATAAAAGTAAATAATAAAAATTCAGTAGTTTTCCTTTATATTGTCAAGAGCCAGTCAAAATATAATAAAAGCTATAACATATAAAATAGAAATATGTTTAACAGAGAATTATAAAACCTATGAAATGAAAATTAAATCTTCACTAAGACCTAACTGAAAAATAATCAAAGATCTATATTAAATTATATAATACATTTTATTGGTAATTTCATTATACTCATATTAAATTTACACATTTAGTAGAATGTAATAGTTTCAATATTGTCTTCCTAAGGACAGGTTTTTCTCTACTGTTTATTTTTTCACATTTCTAAAAATAAATTTATAAAAGAAAGAAAAATTCAAAAAAGAAAAGCAATGAAAGAAACTTGGTCTAAAAAATATGAAATGATTTAATGAAACCACAATAAATAATGTAAATTGGTACCCACAAACTAGAAATATATGAATAATTTAATAGAAAGAATAAAGGATACAAAGTATTTTAAGGTATGATAAAGACCACATATTAAGTCAATTAGAGAAGTGAAGGAATGTGGAATAAATTAAATGGAATAAGAGATTTCTGTCTCATACCTTTGCCAAAAATGGTATGCGTTAGTAAGTCAAACGTAATTAAATAATTTGAAAAACCTACTAAAGTTACAGTTAACTTTTTAAAGTGTATAATCAACACATTTAAAAAGATTAAAATCATATCAAGTATCTTTTTTTGCCAAAATGGCATGAAACTAGAAATACATAACAGTAAGGAGACTGGAAAATTCACAAGTATTTTGAAATTAAACAACATACTTCTGAACAATCAATGGATCACAGAACTAATCAAAGGGAAAATTAAAAAATATATTGAGACAAATGACATGTAAACACAACTTACAAATTATGGGAAGTGGCAAAGGTAGTTCTAAGAGAAAAGTTTGTAGCAAAAAAACACCTACATTGAAAAAGAAGAAAGACCTCAAATAAATAACCTAACATCATTCCTCAAAAAAAAACAACAACAAAACAAAAACAAAAACAAATAAAAAAGAACAACCTAAGTCTATAGCTAGTAGAAAGAAGGAAATAACAAAGATCAGAGAAGAAATAAATAAAATAGAGACTCAGAAAACAATATAAAAGAGTAGCAAAATTAAGAGTGGGTCTTTTGAAAAGATAGAATTGATAAACCTTTATGTAGGCTAATAATAATAAAAAAAAAAGAGACTCTAAAGTCAGAAATGAAAAGGGAAACATTACAACTTACACAGAAATACAAAAAATCTTGAGACTATTACAAATAAGAATATAGCAACAAATTGTATAGTTTAGAAGAAATAGATAAATTTCTAGAAACTTACAATCAACCAAGACTAAACTATAAAGAAACAGCATATCTGAACAGACCAATCACAAGCAGGAAGACTGAATCAGTAATCAAAAATCTTCTGTCAAAGAAAAGCCTAGCACCTGATGTCTTCACTGGTGAATTCTACAAAACATTTAAAGAAGAATTAGTACCAATCCTTCTGAAATTACTTCAGAAAACTGAAGCAGGGGGAATACTTCTATACTCATTTTATAAGCCCAACATTACCCTGATACCAAAGCCAGACAAAGGCATTACAAGAAAAGAAAATTATAATATCCTCAATTAACATCGATGCAAAAATCCTCAACAACATGCTAGCAAACTGAATTCAACGATACATTAAAAGGATGGTACACCATGATCAAGTGGCATTTTTCCCTGGAATGTGGTATGGTTCAACATGGGCAAATCCATAAACATGATATACGTATTAACAGAATATAGCACAAAAACCAAATGATCATCTCAATAGTTGAAGGAAAAGCAGTTTACGAATCTCAACATCCTTTCATGATTAAAAACTCTTGAGAAACTAGAAACAGAAGCATTGCACCGCAGCACAATATAGGCTATATATGACAAGCCCACAACTAATATCATCTCAATGGTAAAAACTGAAATCTTTTCCTCTAAATCAGGAGTAAGACAAGGATGTCCACTCTTCCTACTTCCATTCAACACAGCATACTGGAAATTCTAGCCAGAGCAATTAGGCAAGAGAAAGAAATAAAAAGCATTCAAATTGGAAAGGAAGAAGTTAAATTGTCCCTGTTTGTAGATAACATAATCTTATAGTTAGAAAATATTAATGATTCCACCAAAAAAAAACTATTAGACATAATAAACAGTATAGTAAAGTTGCAGGATACAAAATCAACATACAATAGTCATTGCATTTTTATTTTTTAAAAAAACAAATTATCCAAAAAGAAATCAAGAAAACAATCTTATTATCAATAGTTAAAAAAAAATACTTAGGAATAAATTTAACCAAGGCAAAAGACTTGTACACTGAATTATGAAACACTGAAGAATGAAAGTGAAGAAGACATGGATACATAGAAAGATACTTTATGTTCATGGATTGGAAGAATTAATACTGTTAAAATGTTTATACTACCCAAAGTTAGCTACAAATTCTCTCCATCAAAATTCTGGTGACATTTTCCCAGAAATAAAAAAATTCTAAAGCATTCATGGAACCACAAAAAAACCCTGTGATGGTTAATTTTGAACTTAACTTGATTAAGGTATACTCAGATAGCAGGTAAGATATTATTTATTCTTAATGTTTCAGGAATAACTGATACCTCTTTTGCTAAAAGGGAAGCCCGGTAGCTGTGGTTTCGATTAGATGATCGGGCTATCGCAGGTATGTCTGTGTGGATGTTTCCAGAGGAGATTAGCATATGAGTTGGTGGTCTGAGTGGGGAGGACTTACCCTCAATGTGAGTGGGCACATCCAATCAGTTCTGGGCTCTAGTGGAGCAAAGGCAGAGAAAGGGAGAATTCTCACTTTCTCTCCCTGAGACAGGACATCCTTCTTCTCCTGCCCTTGGACATGAGAACTCCAAGTTGTCTGGTCTTTGAACTACAGGACTCATAACAGTAGCCCTCAGGATTTCCAGTATTCAGGATTGAAAATTACACCACAGCTTTATTGGTTCTGCAGTTTGGAATTGGACTGAGACACATTGCTGTCTTTCCTGGTTTTCCCGCTTGAAGATGGTCTGCAAGATTTCTCAACCTCCAAAATCAAGTGCGCCAGTTCTAATAAATAACTTTTCATATATCTCTCTATATATTCTATTGGCTCTGTCTCTTTGGAGAACCTTGACTAAAACAACCCTAAGTAGTCAAAGCAATCCTGAGGAAAAATAACAAAGCTGGAGGCATGACACTACCTGATCTCAAAATCTGCTATAAAACTATAGTAATCAGCATGTACTGACATAAAAACAGACACACAGGCCAATGGAACAAAATAGAGAGCCCAGAAATAATAATAACATTATTATATATAGATAAAAATAATAGTAATATAAGAGTAATAATCTGTGACAAATACATAAATACATATATATACAAATAGGTATAAATACTTAAAGTGTATATCCATGAATGCACGGTTAGTGAATGGAAACTATTTTCTTTTCCTGCCATTTATTCATTATGCAATATTTGATTGAAGTGGTTATTATCCATTATCATCATAATTTATTTTGCTGCTCAAATGGTCTAGATTTGTCACTTTGATCAGCCTCTGAAAACCCCTCCATATCAGTTTATAGAAATCTTCTTCAATCTTTTAAGTTGATGTATTGTTATGTAAATCCATTGTGTAAATCAAGGATTTACAAATTAAGGCCCAGAGGCAAAATCTGACCTACCATTTGTTTTTGTAAATGATCTTTGATGCAGGGCCATGCACATTTGTTTATGTTTTTTATTGCTGCTTTTGGATTACAACCACAGATTTAGTAATTGAAATACAGACTATGTGAGTCAAAAATTCCTCCCTGGTTTTTAAGAAAATTTTGCTGTCCTTTTGTGAAAATTAATCATAATTTGTTCAAACAATGTCCAATGCATTGATATTGAAATTGTACCCAATATTTTTAACTATTAATAATGCTATAATGACTAGTCTTGTGTATGTGTGTTTTCATATGATTGGAGGTTAATATGGTTTGGCTGTGTCGCTGCCCAAATCTTATCTTGAATTGTAGCTCCCATAATTCCCAGATGCCTCCATGCAAGATGTGACTTTGCTCCTCTTTTGCCTTTCACTATGATTGTGATTCCCAGACATGAGGAAGTGTGAGTCCATTAAACTTTTTTCCTTCATACATTATTCAGTATGTCTTTGTTAGCAGTGTCAGAACAGACAAATACAAAGGTATATCTCTAGGATGAATACCTACAAGTGGAATTGATGGATCAAAAGCAAGCACAGAGTTACTTCAATCTGAAAACTGGTGCCTAATTAAATTTGGATAAAATTTTTCTAATTATATGTTCAAATATCTTTTTCTGGCCCATTCTCTTGTCTCTTTCTGAGACTCCAAATAAATACATGTATGTTATGTGTTTAGTTTATTTCATTCTTATTTTTCTTGTTCTTCTTCATATTATTTTCTATTGATCCATTTTAAATTCTCTGTTCTTTTTCTCTGTCATCTTGATTCTGCTAAGACAATAAAATATTTTTTTTTAATTTCAGATATTACATCCAAAATTTTGGATACTTTTTTATACATAAAGGATAAGGTAATAAAGAATAAAGCATATCTAGTCTTCATTTCTATATTTATGCAAACGATGTCTTCCTTTACTTTAGATATTTTCTATCAATATTTTCTTTTTCTTCATTGCACATAGTTATAACAACTCCTTTAAAGCCCTTATCTACTACTTCCAACAAGTGCATCATCTTTGTTCATTACCTTTTCCTTTAAAAATAGGTCGTATTGGGGCAGTGTTGTCTGGTGGGTGTTGGAGACCTATGTCACTGCCGCTCTCACCATGGCTTGGGTCCAGACTTCGCCACAGCCTCTCAGGAGATGTGGGCCCTCAGAATCTCTTTAGTGCCAGATTCCAGACTGCAGACAGCCCCGTGAAAGCAGGATAAAGAGCCTCTGAATGGACTCTTCCTGGGAAGCTTTGCTAATTTGCAGCAGCTGGACCATGTTTCTCATTAACATCTGTCTGTCAGCTTAGTCATCACATCATTTCACTGCAGTGGCAGGGACTCAGCTCGGAATTCTGTATAGAAAAAGCACCTGGATCCCAGTTTTTCAATGGCTTCAAGACAACTAGAAGTCCCTGTTCTTGAGGCTGGTGGGGTTCTAGGCAAGACATTCCTGCCCACAAGGATACACCGTCGAGCTTCCAGCTACAAAGATGCCCTCGAGAACCCAGTGCCCACGACTCCTTCTCCATCGGACACGGGCAGTGTCCCCTAGAAGCCACTGATTCCAGAGCACAATATCAGTGCCTCACTAAGGTGGAGAAAGGTGAGGCCAGTCTACCCTCCCCTGCCATGACCCTGTTATCAGCCACTGACAGAGTGGAGAAGTTCCCAGTGGTGAAGGCTAAAGCTACCCATGTCATCGTGAATTATCTGATCACAAAACAAACCCAGGGAAGCATTCAGCATTTTGGACGACAGGCAGGGCTGAGAGATGTTGGCTACACACACCACCGGGGACTTACCACCAAGGAGACCAAGCACCTTCCAGTGGCAGAAGCACTCCACAAACTGGAGCTGCAAATTGGAGAGATAACAAAAGAAGAGACGCACCCTTATCAGCCCAGTCACCCCAAGCACCACTCCTCATTCTTCCCCTAAGCAGAAGCCCAGAGGCTAGTTCACTTCTGGTTCTTCCACAGCCCTCCCTGGGCCAAATCCTAGCACCATAGATTATGGAAGTGGAGATAAGGACAGAAACTTGTCAGGTAAGTGGACCCTCTTTGGACCAAGATCCCTTCAGAAGTATGATTCTGGAAGTTTTGCCACCCAGGTCTACCAAGGAGTCCAGAAGCCTTCTCCCATGGAACTGATTCATGTCCAGGCCAACTGAATGGCTGAAGACCCAGCAACCTTGAAGCCACCCAAGATGGACATCCTAGTGATGGAAGAGACAGCCACCACGGACCCATAAGCTCAAACCTCATATCTTGAATGTGCTCACACCCACTGGCTTCTAGAGCCCTTTCTATTCCAGGGACCCAGTAAAGGGGGTTTCTTGCACCCAAATCCCCTTTTACATTGGCTCTTACATAGGAAAGGTACATTTCTAAAAACCTGTTAAATTGAGGCTAGCGCTGGAGACATAATTGGTTTTTAAGAAACATTAGTACAGGGCCGGGCGCGGTGGCTCACGCCTGTAATCCCAGCACTTTGGGAGGCCGAGGCGGGTGGATCACAAGGTCAAGAGATCGAGACCATCCTGGTCAACATGGTGAAACCCCGTCTCTACTAAAAATACAAAAAATTAGCTGGGCATGGTGGCGCGTGCCTGTAATCCCAGCTACTCAGGAGGCTGAGGCAGGAGAATTGCCTGAACCCAGGAGGCGGAGGCTGCAGTGAGCCGAGATCGCGCCATTGCACTCCAGCCTGGGTAAGGAGAGAGAAACTCCGTCTCAAAAAAAAAAAAGAAACGTTAGTACAAAGCTTGCCCTTGTTGTGAGCAAGAAGCCATTTTGTACTGCTTTAAAGTTGGACTGAATAATCTCAGCAGGGATGTATGGGGGATCTCATTACCTGTTTTTTTCATCATTTACTCTAGGCAAGAATTTCAATCATTGCTTACTAGATAAAGAATGTTTGTGCTGTTCTGAAACCCAGGCTCTTGATTCCTTTACCACTATCCATGTGAGCATTTACAAATCATGGCATAGAGGTGCTCACTGACTCATTGAGATGACTCTAACCCTCTTGACTGCTGGTGCTGTGCTCCAGCCTTGTCATTTAGGGGACCCAAGATCTGTTTGGAACCTGGGTACCTGTAAAAGCCAGACTTGGCATGGGCCCCTCTTTCTAGGCTGAACCTTGAGTCCCCCTGCTTTTTGGTAGATCTAATGGATCACTGTCCTGCAGCCATTTCTTCATGTGGGGCCTCTTAGGCCAGTACTGGGAGAGGCATGCTTCTGTTTCTATGCCGCAGAACAAACACTAGTTTGGTAAAATATTTCTTGTGCTTTAAAGTGAGATTAATTTAACTCCAATTTGATTAAAGACTTTCTAAGAAAGAAAATTCAGTCTGCTGAACTGTTACAGGTAAATGGAGATTAAACTCTTTTAAAGTAAAATAAGATGACAGGTTATAGTCTTGAGGCTCATGTGAAATCAGTGTTACCTTATTTTGATATGATTGTTCACATCAGGGACCAAAACGTCTGGAGTGGGAGGTGAAAGAATTCAAACTTTTCTGTACGAAAGCATTTTTCACGAAAATGAGCCTCATTTCTTTACACAACGCATAACTTTACTGAGGAAAAGAAATAGGGAAACTGCCTTTTTATTTCTCCTCACTGTGTACAAGTTCAGTCGTTGTCTTTAACACTGTCTCAAACACTCATTTTTGTTTTGGATAGTATCTCATCAGCATAAGAAGCTGGCCTTTCCATAGAGAGGCCTGGGGTCTAGAATTATCAGAACAATTAATTTGTTTGTGTCTTCTATTATGATCTCTTATTTTAACAACAACAAAAAAATCCTTACTACTTTCTCAGAAAAAAAAAAAAAATAGGTCACATTTCCCTAGTTCTGTATTTGTCAGATAATAAGAATGAGATCCTGTCATTTGCAACAACATAAAACTGGAGATCATTGTGGTAAGTGAAATAAGCCAGGCCCAGAAAGACAAACTTCCCATGTTCTCATTCACTTGTGGAAGCCAAAAATTAAAACAATTGAATTCATGGACACAAAGAGTAGAATGGTGGTTCTAGAGGCTGGGAAGGGTAGTGGGTATGGCAGGGGCATGGTTAATGCGTACAAAAATATAGTTAGAATGAATAAGACCTAGTATTTGACAGCACAACAGCATGACTACAGATGTTTCAGGCCTTGAACAAGAACATCAAAATAAGGTAACACTGGTTTCACATGAGCCTCAAAACTATAATCTAACTGTACCTACCATCTTACTTTACTTTAAAATAAATAAAATGTAATTTATTGTATATTTTAAAATAAATAAAAGAGTATAATTGGATGGTTTGTAACACAAAGAAAGGATAAATGCTTGAGCTGATGGTTATTCCATTTATCCTGATGTGATTACTGTGCATTGTATGTCTGAATAAAAATATTTAATGTAAGGTGGTTTTATCCAGTTCTGTGAAGAAGGTCATTGGTAGCTTGATGGGAATAGTGTTGAATCTATAAATTACTTTGGGCAGTATGGCCATTTTCACGATATTGATTCTTCCTAACCATGAGCATGGAATGTTTCTCATTTGTATGTGTCCTCTCTGATTTCCTTGAGCAGTGGTTTGTAGTTCTCCTTGAAGCGATCCTTTACATCCTTTGTTAGTTGTATTCCTAGGTATTTTATTCTCTTTGTAGCAATTGTGAATGGGACACAAGAACAGAAAATCAAACACCGCATGTTCTCACTCACAGGCAGGTGTTAAACAATAAGAACACGTGGACACAGGGAGGGGAGCATCACACACTGGGGTCTGTTTTGGGGGCCAAGAGAGGGACAGCAGCGGGGTGGTGATGTTGGGGAGGGTTAACATGGAGAAATGCCAGATGTAGATGACAGGGGGATGGAGGCAGCAAACCACATTGCCATGTGTGTACATATGTAACAATCCTGCAGGATCTGCACATGTACCCCAGAACTTAAAGTACAATTTTAAAAAAAAAGTATTTCATGTATAACATAAATATATACACCCAGTGTGTACCCACAAAAATTAAATCTATATATGATTGTAACCTAGGCAAAATGAATATAAGGTTTTGAAGACTGGAAAAGTCTTATTTTTTTTTTTATAAAGGAATTCACTTGATCAAACTTAAATTGCAAATTATTTCTTTGGGGTGGCAGCTCAAGGCAGATCTTTTATTTTAGCTGTGCTACTTTGAATCTACCCCCATGTAGGCTTAGTTCCAGCCAGATTTGGCCAGAGTTGTTTACATAATCTGAAAATCACCCCCATTATGACTCTCTTCTTTTAGGGATCTTCTCTGTCTTCCTAGCACCTGAGACTGTCCTGAATTTTGTCCTCTTGTCTACAAGCCATTAAGGTTATGAGTTTTCTACTGTAGATTTTCCCACCCCACTTTGTGGCAATTTTGGCCTCTCCTCCAATAAAAGTTAAAAAAAGGAGAAATGTACTCCAAATGGGACTCTCCTTTCAAGTTTTCACTCCCCTCAAGAATTATCCTGCTTTCATTCATTCTCAAGTGCCTTTGTATGTTTTTTTGCCTTTTTCCCAGAATTAATACTTGTTAAATATGGCAGATGTGAGTCTTGTAGAAACTTAATTTACCATATAGAAGCAGGCAAATCATAGTTTAACCACTTAAAACTAAAGACAATGAGATAATCTTGAAAGCAGCCAGTAGAAATATGATAAGATATACAAAGGTGAACAGCAATTCAATTAGCCAATGATTGCTCTCTAAAGGACCAGAAGATAGTGATATAACTTCCTCAAATCTTATCTAATCTGAATTTTGGGTCATAGTTAAATTTTCTTTCCCTACAGCCAAGGTGTAAGAGAAAATACAATTCCCAGAGCTTGTATGGCTTCATTTTTATCTCTCTATATCTGATTCATTTTGAAACTTTTTTCTTGTGTATGGTGTGAGTTATGGATTCAATTTTGTCTTCTTCCAAGTGACTCTTCACTTACCCCAGCCCCATTTATTAAAAACTTCACCTCTGTCCTGGTGTTCTTAGGTACCACCTTTTTCACTTATTAAATTTCCACAGGTACTTGAATCTACTTCTAGACTGGGTTTTCCATTTCATTTATATGTTTATTTACTTGTGAGTTCCACAATGTTATAATTGTAGAGGATTTACAATATACTTTAATATATTTTAAGACTAGTCTCTTAGTGTTTCTTTTCTATATATTCCTAGCTATTCGTGTATGCTTATTTTTTCATATAAATTTTAGTATCAATATTTCTGACACCAGAAAAAGCACCTGGTGGTATTTTGTGGGATCACATTAAATTTACACATTAAGAAAAACTGACATCTTTATGATGTTGAGTCATTATATCCAAATACAAGGGATGCCCTTTTTATTTACTCAAATCTGTCTTCGTCTCTGAGAATTGTTTTTGTTTTATTCACACATGTTTTGCATATTTCTTGTTAAGCACATTTTTGACTTTAAAACTTTTTATCACTCTATTTAAATGTAGTTTTATTTTCCATTATGTTATATAAATTGTTATTTTTGTTTACATTAAGGCCACTGACTTCTATATGTTAATTTTATATCCTGTTACTCTATCAAGTTCTTTGTTTCAGTTACTTCTATCATCGATTATTCAGGGTTTCCTAGGAGTAACATCATACCATTTGCAATTAGAAGCAGGTTTTCTATTCTTTTAGTTGTTTTCTTTTGTCTAATTGCATTGGTTAATACCACCAGTATAATGCAAAATGTAGTGTAGTATAGATAATATATTTTGAATTAGTAAAATTGATCAACCTATTGCAAGCTTACCAAGAAAAGAACAAAAACAGAAAAAAAAATTTTAGAATTGCAAAATAGAATGTCACTGTACATCTATAAGATGTACAGTTCCACTAATAAATAATGGAAAGATATTATATACAAAGTTATACCCAAATGAAAGCTGAAAAATTCCTAGAAAAAAATGCATCTTATCAAAATGAACACATGAAGAAATAAGAATTGTATTTCCTGATTAAAAGAGTGAATCAGGGTTTAAAACTGTCTCATAAAGAAAACAATGTTAAATGGCTTCACTGGCTAATTCTACTAAACATTTCAAAAGGCAATGAATCCAATCTTATACCAACTTAGCCACAGAATAACAAAAGGGGTAATTCTTGCCAATTATTTTTATGAGAACAGCATATTCTTAATATCAAATCAGACTAGAAGATGTAAGAAAAGAAAATTATAAGCCAGTTTCACTCATTATCATGCACTACATAAATACCTAAAAATTAGGCACATCGTGAATAAATTGATTTTTATCTTAGGAACATAAGGAAAATGTAATATTAAAAATCAGACAAGTTATTTGTTACATTAATTATGCAAAAGAAAAAACTCAAAAAATTATAATTTGTCTCATAATTCCTACTTTGGATGTTTATTCTAAGACAGTAAGTGGGGATGTGGATAAAGGTGTCCTGAGTACCAGTTTTTTACCCATTTCTCTATGTTCTTTGCCATGACTCTGCAGTTTTTCCTGTTAACGATGGGAGTCAATTTTCTCACCCTTGATTCTGAGTTTGGCTGTACAACTTATTTGGCTGCGGTATTAGCAGATGTGGACCCTGCAGAAAGTTGCAGACATGATAGTTCTTCATTTCCACTTATTTCTTGCTGTTTCTCAAACAGGCAGAGAGTGCTTCTGCCTTAGGGCCTTGGTTGTGTGTGCTCGCTCCATCTGAAGTGATCCTCCCTGTGGTTATCAGCACAACTGGCTCTTTGCCTTCATTCTTGTCTCTGCTTATTGCTACCTCATCAAAGAAGTCTTCTCAGAATATACAAACGAAATTATGTGTCGTTGCAAAAGAATTACAGGCCATCACTATCCTTTTTTCAGTTTTCTTATTTTGCACTCATTACCGCTTGACATATAGAATGTCCATGTATTACTTGGCCATCTTCCATGATTGAATTATGAGATCCACCAGTGCAAGAACCTTTTCTATTTTACCACTGAATTCTTAGTGCCGAGAAGAGTAATTAGCACATCAGTATTCAAGAATTATTTACCATATCAAGACTCTGCCTTGGGTCTTACTGACTCACTCAATCTTTATTAATTTAGCAAAACGTAATACACCAGAACCTCACACATGCTGGAGGTGGGGCGATGAAGTGAGGTGAGAGTTAGAAATTGCTGCAAGATGGAATACTCAACACTTTGAGAGTTCTTAAAGTGATAGAAATATACTGCCCTTGACATTGTTCTTTCTAGCTATTCCATACACTGAGAAATCACAATCTGAACCTTCATAAAAAGCCACATGAAGGAATCAAGATGATAGATATACTTTGGAGAACATGAAGTAACTTTAAAGGAAGAACTTGAAAGATATAGTAAGAAAGAAACATAAACATGGATAAAGCATTAATGAATGATGATCACAGTGAACAAGGAATAAAATGAAGGAAACATATATATACATACACACACACACATATATACACATATATATGTATGTTGTATATATATATGTATATATGTATGTGTGTATATATATGAATATATATGTGTGTGTACATATATGTGTGTGTATATATATGTATATTATATATATGTATATATAACCACAAGGACTTGGGTACTCAATATAAAGTGACCTATGAAAAATCCCACAGTCAAAGAAATGACAATGTATAAAACTAATATTCTCTCTTTATGATCAAAATATTTACATGTTGAGAATGTGATTGTTTGCATAGATGAATGTGTCGTCAATAATCAGGCAGATATTAAAGTATTTGTGGCTATAATATGGAAACATAATTTGTAATAAAATGAATTAAAGAGAGAAATAACAGACGTTCAACAAAAGCTGAATGCTGAGAATTACTTTCAAGGAAGTGACTCAATACGAACAGCAGTCTTGTCAGTCTTGTTCATACCACATAGATGCTTTCATAGCATTAATAGAATAAACTAGATGTTTCAGAAGAAAAAAAACCAACTATGTACAACAGAAGAAATAGCTTGCCTAACAGAGCCTAAATTAGTCTAATCTATTTTAGTCTGTGATTCTGCCCTAGTAGGCCCTTGAGAATTGGAGGGAAATATGGATAGAAAAAAATTGTTTTTTTCCCAGCTTAATGACACTGAGATAGTCCTGAAATACATTTAAAAGACTTTACGTTCCAAAGATAACTCAGCTTCTGTCAGTCACAGAGAAAATAGGTGGAAAGTTTATTTTTATAACACATTTCCTCCAGTGGCCCTCTCCAGGGTAACTGCTTTGCCTTACTACAGGCAGTGGAAATAGAGAGAAATATCAACTATGTGAGTGTATTAAACATGTATGAGTTATACAACGAATGTGGTAGAAAAAATTCTTTTTATTAATTTTGTTTTTCTGAATATTTCTGATCTCCCTCTCAAATCTAAGTCTAGATTATTCTCAGTCCAACATTGCTTCTTTGATATCTTTAAAAAAAATGTATTGAGTTCCACTTGGCACTTGGCACTGTGGGATGCACTAAGAATACAATGGTGAAAATGTATACAGCACCAACTCTAAAACCCCATCTGCTTTTTGTCTTGAGGGCAGAATGGATGCACTGTGATAGCACCTATGGTAAGGATAAACACAATGGTATGGAGGTACCTGGGTTAGAGACTTACTTTGCTTTGAGCATCAGAAGAGATGTCATAGCATCTGACATCAGGAGACTGATATCCCCAGCAGACAGGGGAGACAGTGGACGTGTTCCAGGAAGAAGGAATAACCTGAATGTGAAAGGCAGCGTGGAAGGTTCAGGGATGCTAGAGGGTTCATGACTGGAACACAGAATTGAAACAGTAAGTGGAATGAGAAGAGGCTACCTCAATCCTAAGGGAAATCTAAGTTCTCTTTTCAAAGTATCTCCCTTCTCTTAAAAATTATTGTCTCTTCAGTGAAAGAGAACTGATCTAACCAATTCCATCTTGCTTCTAACTTCCAAAATATCCTTGTTTGTTCCTGAGCTTAGGCTGAACTAACTTTAAGAGGAACTTTATAGTTTTTAGTTTGAAACAAAGATGATAACAGCCCTTTCTCAAAACAAACACCCTTCTTGCCTTGGAACTAGACTGCCTTTGCAGGACTAACAAATTAGTCAAAAGATTAGAAATTATGGTTCAGGACTCATGCAGCTGGAGGCTACAAGATTCTGACACTCCCCAAATTGCTCCTGGGGATAAAATCACTTTGTAAAACCTAAACCCAGTGCTTGACATATTTTGCAGACCCTGTACTTGATGGATCAGCTGGCACCACTTAGAATGAAAAACTGGTTCATCTGATCTTTGGCCCCCCACCCAGGAAGTGACTCTGTAAGAAAACAGCTTCAACTCACTGAGTCCATCTCTGACCTGACCAATCAGCACTCCTGTCCCCTGGCTTACCCCCACGCACCAAGATGTCCTTAAAAACTCTGATCCCCAAATGCTCAGGTAGACTTATTAGAGTAATAATAAAACTCCGGTCACACACACATAGACACACACACAGACAAACAGACATACACACACACACACACACACACTGAGAGAGACATAAATTACTGTCTCTTTTTGAATATTGCTGAGACTCAAAATCTCTCTAACTTTCCACCTCACACTCTCCGATGTGAAGTTTTATTCCATTCACTCTGTTTACCCTAAGATATTAACAGTCTTTTAAAAACTAAGAAAATTTGTTTTCCACAAAATAGACACTCTATCCCACCCTCCCATCTCCTGCCATTTAGCACAACCTGAGTGCAAGTTTCTTTGAACTGACTGCCCCATGGACCATGCCATGGTGACTCCTGTGACCCACACATACGTCTCCAGATGGACTCCTGGAGCCAGAAAGTCTGAGTCAACCTTGTGACATTGGACCCTGCAACCTGATCAACTAACCTGGCAACATTTTGCCATTGTTCCTGCCTCAACCGTTCCTGCCTCAACTGATAAGCCAACTTTGTGACACTGGACCTTGGACCTTGTGACACACCCCCAGCTTGCAAAAACCACCCTGAACTGTAACTTCTGTAACTTTCCACTGCCTACTCCAAACCTATAAAACCAACTCTTATACCACTGCCCTCCATTGAATCTCTTTTCAGACTCAGCCTCCCTGCACCTGGGTGAATAGACAGCCATGTTGCTTACACAAAGCCTGTTTAGGGGGTCTCTTCATTGAAAGCATTCATAACACTGAGGAAAAAGATCCTCATACTGCCTTCCCTTCCCATCTACAGATGATAACACAGCATGCCCTGCAAATGTATTCTCAAGACTTTCCTGGCTCAGAAGCATTGCTCTCTCTCTCTCTCTCTCTCTCTCTCTCTCTGTGTGTGTGTGTGTGTGTGTGTGTGTGTGTGTGTGTGTGTGTGTGTGTGTGTGTTGCGTGAAGGAAACCTCAAAGGATGTTAGATTTGCGATTCAGCCAAACTGGAGTCCTGAACTACTCTGCTGATATTCCCACGTAATGTTCTTACTATTCTGCTGATGTTCCCACATAACATTCTTCTAATCTAGGGTGCATCTCCTAAAGATTGCTCTGTTCTCCACACTATTTAACAAAGTCTCTGGCTGGGCAATGAATGATGCATTTCTCAGAGCACAGGCAGGTATTGTGTGGGTAGGAATTCACACTCTGGATGTCTGAAGGAAGATTTGCACTCTCAGAGAAACACTGCAAAGAACATGTTAGCATGGCTAAGTTCCAGAAGCTAACCATAAGAAAATTCTTGTGTAGGGCCTTAACTTTTGGTGTGGTTTTCTCAAGGATTACAGAGATTATGTCATGAAGCATACAGGGTAAAAACTATGGTGGCCCCTTTCCACCAAGCACACACACCAAATCATTTCTCTCTTAAGCTGGACATTTCACCTCTGTGTGAGGATAATATGGGGAGCAAAAGGAAGCGTGCCCCGCTACACATTCACATCTCTAATGACTCAAACACAAGGGAATCAGCAATGCAGGAGTGCCCCTGAAGAATCTTTTTCATGATGAGCTTCTCGGGGAGTTCATTCTACTTCCTAAAATATTTTCTCTTTTATATTATAGACCAAACATTTATGTGACAAAATATAAACTAAAAATAAAAATGAAATACTAAAAATAAAAATCATCACTCCGATCATTTCAAAACAACCATTGTTAACATTTGATGTAGGTTCTTCAGAAAATTTTACCTTTCTATTTGTACTTTTCTCTTTTACAAAAACAGCACATTCTATGATTTTTTTATCCTACTTCTTTTATCTAACCACAAGTAGTAAATATTTACATGTATATTTTAAATATTCTTTTATAAGAACATTTTACATGTGTATAGTGAGTGTTCCATTGTATAGTTTCATTAATTTTGTATTATTTATTCTAAGCTCAAACTTTTATAAATGTTTGGACAATGGCTATCTTAGAATGCTTAAATATTTAAATTTTGGTTACAGTACTCTCTTCCTTCAGTAAACATTTAAAAATTTTTATCTAGGTGTCAGGTATTACTTAGGATTAATGAGAACAAAGATCAATAAAATTAGAAAGTCTTCTGATTCAAAGTTATGTGCTTGTGAAGAAATTTTAAACTTCTTAATGCTAACTCTAACCCTACTTGTGCAAGAAAGGTTCAGAGATGAAGCTTGATGAAGAGTCACTTGAGCTGATTTTTGAGGAGTAATTTGGTGTTAGCCAGTTGAAGAGTGAGGGCAAGTGATGCTTCAGGTAGAGAAAGCCATATATCCAAATCCCCCAAACTGATTAATTATCCTTAAAGTATGAAAGAGAGGACAGGGACAGAAAAGATGAGACTGTAAAAATACACAGAGTCAAATCATGCCCAGAAGTTGAGTCATAATCCTAAAGTATATGATGAATCTTTGAAAACTTTTAAAGTGACAAGTGACAGAGTGAGGTTCTAGAAATAGTGCTGTATTTCTATGGTAAGAGTGTGGGATGGGGATGGATTAGAAGGAAACAAAACTTGAACATATACTGAGGAAAACAGCAATACTCACTCCAATCTTCTGATTCAAGCTCATTGATATTCATGTTGATATTTCACATATTGCCGGATACCACCTTCCGAGCTGACACCAGTTCATTTATGAGCACTCATCGGACATGACTGCTTAGTTTTAAAACTAAGTGCACTAAACTCTTGCCTGCATTTCCCTGTTAACTCACAGAGCTATCATGGCAGCCTTACTACCTACTGGAATCTAAAGGATTCCTGATCTCCTGGCAATCCCATCAGAAAGAAAATTAAATGAAATCTAATAAGGAATAATAAATTTCCTTTCTCCCAATTTCTCCTCTCATGTTACTTCATGTTACCAGAAAATTCTCTGCAGAGTGTCAGATCTGCATGTGGTTTCAAGCAAAACTTAAGTAATCCCTAAATGTCATGAAATATTTAGGTCTCTGAAGGTCAACATGTTTCCTCACTATTTCAGTAAGGCAGAAAACTTAAAAGTTATTAACCATATGCATTTTTCATCAGAGAGAATTTAAGTGAAGTCTTAGAGTATAATCAACCTAGTAATTTTTATTACAGGATGTGGAGTGAAACTCTATTCTCCACCTTCTTTGACCCACCTTGCTAAGTGCAGCTCCACTGAGTGCTACAGACAAAAGATATATTATTTGTCATAAATTAAGCTTATTTGATAATATTTGAACTTAAGCCATAACCTTTCTGCTTTTCCCATAAATGTTTGTTTATGGGAAACTGCTACTGATAAAACTTTGTGTACATTATTTTAAAACTGCTACTGATAAAATTTTGTGTACATTATTTTGAAAATGTGAAGCTCAATCCCAGAGGATCTTGCTGGGTTAGAGGAGATCATGAGACCTACCAAAACCTTTGTGCCTTTCTAACATTTGCTCACTTGAAAAACATTTTCACTTTTTCATCTTGATCTTACATTTAATGGAATCCCACCTTCCCCATATATAGTCAATAATAATTTCTTAATATAGAAATTTAATGCTAAAACTTAAGTTGCATATTTTGTTAGATTTTTGTTGAGAAAACTTTCAAAGCTGTAAAGTGATCTTGGAATTCTTTGGCAAAATAAATTCTAACTCCTTACTGTGGCTCAAAACTTTACATGTTACCTCTTATGGCTTCTTTTTTGTTGGTATTGTTGTAGCTTTGAGACAAGGTCTTGTTGCATTGCTCAGGCTGGAGTGTCATGGCCATTCACAAGCACTAGCATAGTTCATTGCGGCCTCCAACTATCTTTCATGCCTCAGCCCCCTGAGTAGCTGGGACTACAGGTATATGCAACCATGCCTGGCTCTCTTCCTGCTTCTTTATACATCATGTTGTACAGTTTCTCTTCAATTTGTACCCCTTCCCACTGAATGTATCTATACATAGCCCTTGGTCTCCAATGTAATGCATTACCATCATCAAGTCTGATTCACCCTGGATTTAGTACAGGAATAATAAAAATACATATACCTCACATTGGCTCACCTACCACATAGTCAGTCTGGGCCTAGTGCTATTCAAACTGGGCAACAAACCTACTTTTACCTTGTATCTACTATTGCCAAAGAGCAAATTTGGTAACGTCACAGGAACTTCATACTGAATTGCAGAAATGTGGTATAGACATTCTTTGACTTCTCCAGTGGCCAGAGAGGAAGATTACAATTATTTGATTCTTTATGCATGAAAGAACTACTTGGCTCTATTTTCCTCAGAAGAAAACAGTATAACTGGGAAGATCTGGGGGCTTCATGGTGTACCCACCACCAGTGGTTCGGTGGTGAGGCTCCTGGGATACAGCAGAGAATATCTGGCTGCTTATCCTGGTTTTGTCACTATCTGGTCCACATGCCTGGCACATTGGAGACCATAAAAATACTGAAAAATGAATGAATGTTTTATGTAACTTTGACTCTCTTCCAACCTTTTCAGCCTTTATCTCCATTTCCAAAATGAAAATGTTGGATTATTTGATATTTAAGATCCCTGAAACTCTAAAATTGCATGATCTAGAATGCTATCTTTACACTAAACCCTTTTGAGCAAAATGAAATTGATAATTACTCATGTCAAATAAAAAATTGTTTAATGTATTTTTTATTACATGTGTACTACAAGCAGAGAACTCCACGATCTAACTTGTCTTGATAACAAGTTCTCATTTTGCTGATACAGGACACTCAAAAACTTTCTATCAAATTTTCATTCTTTAGTCTCCTATTCCAGGTTTTATTTACTCTTTCTCTTAATAACTACATTTTATCATGAAAACATAGGTTTTCATTCCAAAGTGGAAAAGACATAAGGATGGCCTTCACTGGCTCATGGGCAGGAATGGGTATCTGGTGAGGTAGAGTCCCCCCATCAATGACCAAAAGTGATGGAGAAGAAGCTGCAAAGCTGCTTTCAATCACCTGGGGGAGCTATCCAGGGCAACTCAAATATCATGTTTTCTAACCCCATCTGGCCTTTCTGCATTACCCACAACTTCCTTGAGAGTTTAAAAATTACTTGCTTCCAGTGCAATGCTCTCAACTATTTATTGTTCTGTGTTCTTCTTGCTGCTGTCCTCTGCCTTCACTCTTCCTGGGTTTGACCTAGAATCCCATTTTTCATCCAAAGAACCTAGAGTTTCAGGAGAGTGAAGGGCTGCCCAGGTATGAGCCACCTCAGCTCAGATCTGATCTGAGTAATTGTCACTCCTGGCCTTCAGTTTGTTTTTCACACCTGGCTGCTTTCCTGCTGGTGAGGGAACAAGCCAGCACCATCTCGCTCTCCTGCCATCCAGTCTTCACCATCAGGCACTTTAATAATGCACAGACACACACATATTTATAGAAGTACACAATTATGTAAATATCTTGAATATTGGATAAGTAGGTATTAGAAAAATCAGTACTTGATTGGTTATACTAATATTTCTCCACTCTAAAAAAAAAAGAATTTTAAATAGAATCTTGATGCTATGTATCAAAATTCATTTTTTCAGATTTTGTCTTAAAGTTCACACATTTACAAATTTTTCAGGAAGAAGGTTAAATGAATTTTCATACAGTGCTGGGATCATGAAGTATCTTGTTTTATGATGATTTACAGGAGATACTGACATGTGCAGGGCCATAAACCCCGCACATCAGCTCTTTTCAGTATCATTTGTTTTCCAATGAGTTTTTGACTGTGTCCTCTGTTTTCTCAGTATAGATTTTGAACATTGCACACAGATGGATTCTGTTTAGAATCTAATGGAACTAAAAAAGTCCAGCAGTCAGATAACCCAGACAGTCTCAACTTCATTCTGTTTTAAGCTCTTAAATATATTTAGGTCTGCCTCTTCTCTCCCTGAAGCAGCAAAAATAAGCAAGGGTGACCTTTACTACTGTGATTAAACAGAATCTACTCTTTCCTTTGAGTCTCCCACTGAGGATTTATTGGATGTTCCACCACGGGTCGTAAGATCCCTATTTCCTGCTCCCATACTCCTTGGCTTGCCTTTTATATATGTGGAATTAATACTTCGGGGAAGAATTTTGATTAATTTTGTTTCTCTGAAATTATGTGACATATTCTATTAATAAGTTGAGCTCTGATGACTACTAATGTAGATCTTAGGAAAAATCAGGAATTCATTCTCCGCATATTAGTAAGAGGACATTCTGAGAAATGATCATAGGTAATGTTGTCCTGGTGCAAACATCACAGAGTGCACTTAGACAAATCTAGATGGCATATCCTATTATACACCTAAACTATGGTATCGCCTGTGGTTCCTAGGCTACAAACCTGTATGGTATGGTACTGTACTGAGTATCGTAGGCAACTGTAACACACTGGTTTGTGTATCTAAACATATTTAAACATAGAAAAGATACAGTAAAAATATGACATTAGAATCTTATGAGACCATCATTATAGATGCAGCCTCTTGCTTAATGAAAAGTCATTATGTGGCACATGACTGTAGTTTCTGTTCTGTACAATAGTAGAAAAAAGTGAGTAGTGTTAAAATGGTTTGAGAGAAAGGAAGTAGATGACTCAGAAATTTTAATTCCATTTTGTTCATGACTAAGAGTATACAAACAGTTCTGAAACACTTTAACCTTTTTTATTCTTATTCTCATGTCCTAAAATAAAATGTAACCAGTGGGTCGGGGGTGGTAGCTCACCCCTGTAATACCAGCACTTGGGAGGTTGAGGAAGGCAGATCACGAGGTCAAGGGATCAAGACCAGCCTGACCAACATGGTGAAACCCCACCTCTACTAAAAATACAAAAATTAGCCCAGCATGGTGACACATTCCTGTAATCCCAGCTACTTGGGAGGCGGAGGCAGGAGAACTGCTTGAATTCAGGAGGCAGAGATTGCACTGAGCGAAGACCACGCCACTGCACTCCAGCCCGGGTGACAGAGCAAGATTCTGTCTCAAAAAAAAAAAAAGTAACAATCATTGAGCAACTCTGAGATATCAGGAACTATAATGTACTAGACATTTTTACACCAATATTTTGAAAAACTTGCCTGAGTCTGTCAGACAGTTAACCAGTAGACCTGAGACTTCTAGTGCAGGGCTTCTTAAGTTCAAAACCCATGATCTGGTACATGACCACTCTGTATTTTCCTACCTCAATCCAAGTGATGAGCTATGCAGGACGGATGTTATCAGGGTTGTGAGGACTGAAACCCTCCCCAGTAGCAATGGGCGAATGGTGCAATGGGACATTTCATTAGGTTAGAGGCAGGAAGGGGGGAAAAAGATAGCAAAGATGCTAGTTTAGTAAAGTTAATGGAAGAAATTATTTCCATTCCTTATTCTGGACTTTATTCTCTTGTCTTCAACTACTCATTGGGGCTTGCTTTTAGAAATTGCTTTTGGGTCCAAACACCCATTAGAGGAGATGTATATTTTAGTGTTTCTGAATACTTATCTGTGATGAAATTTTTTTATTTCTATTGTTGCCTACCAATGTGATGAAATGTTTAATGATCTCAGTTAAAAAGTAAAAATAATGATATTATCTAGTGAATTCTACATAAAGCTAAAAGTACCACATTGATGTAATAGCCTATATTCTGAAAGACATCTACTATCTTCAATATCATTGCATTAAAAAATGTAAAAGAAAAAGTAAGTTTTCGCTTTTATTTTGCTTTTTTTTTTGAGGCTAGTTGGAAATACTCTTTGAAATCCTCTTTTGTTATCACAATTCTACCTGAGGCAAGGTTGAGAGCAGAAGATTCAGGAAGATAAATCCAGCAGGTGTATACAGAAATGGAGAAACAGAAATACAGGAGTTGAAGAAATGGTTAAGAAATTATTGCAGTAATTTATCTTGGGGTCTAGAGCCTACAGGTATGGGAGCAATGAGAATAGAAGAGTTGGAATATAAGACTTATTTCAGAGGAAGAATCACAAGGACACTGCGCCATAGGAAATAGAACAGAATGGGTGTTAATAGCATGTAATGATGGTATGTTTAGCTAAGCAGCTGGAATGCACCTAGCCAACTGTCTTGAAATTAACCTCGCAGTTTCAAATTCCATGAGACTTCATGTCACCATGAGGAAACTGAAGTGGGGCCCCACTGAGAGTAAGTAGTGTCCTAGCAGATCAAAAGTTGAGTGAAACCACTCCAGGCTCATAGAAGGTGTCTAGTAACTGTTACTCACTCCCAGCTACATGATCTTCTTTAATCCACAGAACTCCCTGAATGTAGGTAATGGGTAGTCCCCCTTGAATATGCAAAACCTTATTTTCAGAGAAGCTAATTTCACATGGCCCAAGACTGGTACAATAGAGATGTGAATACATGTCAGACAGCATGAGAGGAAGCCCAAGAAGTCTGCCCTTTGTCAGAAGCACTACTTCAAGCCTCATTTGCACGGCATTAGAGTAACAGATGGGAAAGAAATGGGACCCTCTTGTAGCCTCCTTGGTAAGAATATTCTGAAGTTAATTTAATGAGAGCAAATTGGCAAACATGAACTTGGCTCCTGTCATGTGCCAGGCAGTGTGCTAGATCCAGAGCATAAGAAGATACATAAGATACATAAAGCCACAGAGGAGCTCAGTGCCTGGCAGCAGGTAAGCAGAGACAACATTGTAGGGTAGTTTCCTGGAGTAAAACTCACCAGTGCCAATTTGCTATGTGGAAAGAAACAGATCTTCCTGCTTCATAATCTGCAGTGTCAGATCACAAGATTTATATTACACAAGGGCTTCAAAGAAAATTCATGAAGAGAGTTGAATTTTAGGAGACCACACATTTTCAAAGAAGCTGTATAAAAATTTTGCAAATAATCTTTTAAGTAAAAATGATGATTAATCCGACTGGGCACAGTGGCTCACACCTGTAATCCCAGCATTTTGGGAGGCCGAGATGGTTGAATAACATGAGATCAGGAGTTTGGGATCAGGAGTTTGAGACCAGCCTGGACAACATAGTGAAACCCCGTCTCTACTAAAAATACAAAAATTAGCCTGCCATGGTGGTGCATGCCTGTAATCTGAGCTACTTAGGAGGCTGAGGCAGGAGAATTGCTTGAATCCAGGAGGCAGAGGTTGCAGTGAGCCAAGATCACACCGCTGTACTCCAGCCTGGGTGACAGAGCAAGACTCCATCTCAAAAAAAAAAAACAACAACAACAAAAACGATGATTAGTCTTATTAAACATGTGTTGAGTAAAATCGGGTATATTGAATTACAACTAAATCATGAAAACACTTGAAACAAGTCTCCTTTGCATTCATATATGATTCCCATGAAAAGTGCAAGTTTTAGTTTCTTACTATCAAGATGTTCTAGTAGGTAGAATTATTAAGAACAGCCATCATTTACTGAATGTAAAAGCAGAGATGTTGGTCAAAGGGTACAAAATTTCAGTTAGGAGGACAGTTCAGGAGATCTTTTGTGTAACATGGTGAGTATATTTAATAACAATGTAAAGAATTCTTGGAAACTCCTGAAAGAGATTTTAAGTGTTCTCATCACCCCAAAAAATAATAATGTGTGTTAGGTAATCCACATGTTAATTAGCTCAATTTAGCCATTTCACAGTATATAAATATTTCAAAACAACATGTATACAATAAATGTATACAATTGTTATTTAGCAACTAAATAAGTAAATAAAATGTTTTTAAAAATAATCTGCTTTGCTCTCAGTGCATTCAGTGCTTGCAAGGTTCTGGCTTAGATATAATATTTACTTTGCCATTGCTCTTACTCAGTGGTCCACAATGACTCCCTATTACCTACTCCTTCAATCTGGTTTTCTTAAATATGACCACTTGCTTACTGGTCTAGACCTACTCTCTCTAGAACCCCTACCTGTTCTTCTTTCACCCTAGCCATGTCATGCCTCTCTCCAGCACAAACACCATACATCCATGACCCTATCCCCCACTCCACCCACCCTACACACACCCCACCATATATACACACATACCCAAGGCAAGTGCTATGCCAATGCTGGGCAGGCTTGCCCTTAAATATATATATATATTTTTTTGCCCTTGCATTTGTGTGCCTTTGTGTGTTGGGGGGGGTATTAGCTGGTGGGGAACAATAAATCTTTTCAGCTGGTCTCTCTATTTCTGACTAAGATGGATTCAACTAGTCAAAATTATCTCCTGAAGACTGGGGGTGGAGGGAGGAGGAGGAAAGGGGAAAACAAAGTATGTCTCCCTCCCTTTGTGCCAAGGGCTTGTTCTCCAGCAGTAGGGGCAGCTGCTTTGTGGCTCCTGCTGCTTTACATGCCACTGCGGTTCCAACTTTTGATGGGTGAGCCTGCTAATAACCCAGATCTTCCCTACTCCATCCATCCTAAGGAGGGTAGTGGCTTCCTGCTGCTGCTAACCTCTGGGCTGCCTCCCCTCCTCCTGTGATCTTTGAAGATTTTCTACCACCTGTGTAGCTAACTGTAAGCATTGCATTTCCTGTTCTGAATACTCAAAGTCATTTCTGTTTACCTATTGGACACTTACTGATGCAGTGCTCAAAAACCGGGAGCTTTTCAGTGAGTGGTATATGTTCTATTTTCATCTTCTTATTTGATGATGAAATAATCCAAAAGGATATGATTTAAATTCCTATACTATAGGAAGGGAAAGTGATTTGCCTTTCCAAGCCTCACAGTTACACAGGTAGTGAGAGAGCCCAGATTGGAACTAGGGTCTAATCACTTACTACTCATATTTACTTATTTATTAATCTACTTGATTAGATAACACACTCTTTACAGTATTATTTTGCCTCCTCTGTGCTGTTTGGCACAGTTGGGAACAGTATGGGTAGAAGCTCAATAATATTGATTAACTAATTAATTCATTGCATAAGAAGTATTCAGCCACCAGACACCTGTCTTTTAAGAGCAAGCTTTAACCATTTCAGTTGTTTGTTCCCATTCATTTTCTGTCATCCCAGCTGACACAGGAAGACAACAAGAGGGAGTTAATTCACAGGAGTAAGGAGGCACCGCCAGGGGCAGAAATATTTGATCCTAAGAAAGTGTAGCCACAAGATTTATATCAAGTGGGAAAGCCTCAAGGTTTGAGGAAGAAAACAAAAGTTTGATTCAGGAGGGCAGAACAGAGACAGAAATGCAACCGGATGTCAGAGACATGCCCTGGATAATCTTTGAGATGAACCATGCAATACTCAAAATAGGGCTCAGTGCAAAGAAACAGAGCTGGTTAGGAATGAGAGAGGAATGTAGGTCCCAGCCAGCTGGCTTGGATACAGTATGAGAGGTCTGATAGAGTCCACGGACCTAGCAGAGAGAGAGAAATCCTGGAACCCAGAACACTAGGTAGACTGGACTCCACAGAGTGGCCATTTGTTAGTGTTGCCGAAATGCACACTGAAAAACTGAATTTTTCTGTGTATTTTAGTCCTTGGGTATGAAGCTATATAGGAGCCTTTCCAACCACTGGTGAGGGTGTTATCATCCCTAGCTCAGCCTCATTGCATTATGAGGACAGCTTGCATATGGCAGCTGGTTGGTAGCTAGGCCTGAGAGTGGGAGCTGAAATAATCCACTCTGCTGGCAACTATATTAAATGCAAAATTCCTTTCCTCTTCAGAAAAATGTGGTAGTTTTACCAGGGATTTCACAGTATTGGTATCCATTTAATTGGCACAAAACAGGGCATTTGACCAGGGAGATTGTGGGGAAGTTGAAACTTATCTTCTAAATTCTTCTTTCCAAGAGTCATCTATTCTTTCCAAGCCTAGCATTGCTTTCCCCTCCATTTCTTCTTTCCATCAAGAAATGTCACCTTTCCTTATTAAGAAAGAAAAGGAAAAACTTACAGGAACTGGTCTCACAGGGACAAGTTAGGAAACTATTTAAAGGAGGGAGGGATAAACAGAATCAAATTCAGCATCAAAGTTTTATAAGGGGAAGTCCCATTCAATCAATTCAGTAAGAGATGAGTTATTGGAAACCTTCACTGAATTTAAAGACTCTAACGCAGAAATCAGATTAGAGTGAATAATCAAATGTAAAAACCATGTATATGCTCTTTTGCAAAGAATCTTGGCTGAAAGAATAGAGTGGGAAGGTAATAGAGGACACATGGGTTAGTTGGTGGAACATAGTCATGGCAGGTTGACATGAGCCTAGGCAGATTACAAGACTTATATTAAGGAAGAATAGTTCTTTGTTAAAGGAGGTAAGAGAGTAACGATGGGTTCAATGAACAGCTTAAGTTGGTGAAGGGTAGTAGATAAAGTACATGACTAGGTTTCTTCTAACTACTTGTCCAATAAAATTATATCTTGCAAGTTTCTTATTAGTTCAAATTCAGATTACAAGAATAGCATTTATGCATGTCAAAATTCCATTTCCTCTCAGATACGTTTCTTATCCTTCCTTTCCTATGTTCTGAATTATAGGGAGCTACATTGCCTGGGCCATTTCTTCTGGTCTGATGGCAAGTTTGGGTACTTTGCGGCAATTTGTGGAAGATGGAAGGACAGGCGGAAGGGAGAAACCAGGGTACTCCTTTCCTCCCCTCTTTCTGTCCACTTCCTATGGTGTCTGGCAGCAATTACACCTTCACCATGGCTCGTAATCTGACCAAGTTGGGTTCCCAGCTTCCATCAAGCTACCCACTCTTCTAGCACCTTCTACACAGCCCTGGTGTCCAAAGTCTGGCATCACTCCTGTTCTGTTACTGCTGCAGCTAAATCTCTAGGGTGCCTCACTACCTCATATTGGCTTTTCATCCTTTCTACCCCAGTACTACCACTTCTTGTATCAAATTTACTCTATTTGAAAGAGCTAGAGTGACTTCTCTTTTCCCAGCTGGACCCTGACTGATAAAGCAACTATCCCTCCAAATCACTTATATAACCACAAAGAAGATATTATTCCAGTGTCTAAGTAGATTTGTCTCAATCATGTATCTTTTTTCTGAGAAACATACTCAACCACAGCCAAAGTTTTCCAAAATAGAGACCACTGACTTTGATATTTTTTCACAATTATTATTGATGACTAATGGTTATAACATAGTAGACTAGCTTTTTTTCCTAGCTTTTATAAAGTTTTATTTTATTTTTAATTGACACAGACTAATTGTATACATTTAGGAGATACTGCGTGCTATTTCAATATGTCTACTTTTCAGCCATTAAATATAATTAACCAGTCACTCCACAGAAGAGTACAGAATACTGCTTTTAGACAGCTCTCTAATCTGTAAATATAGAAGTCTGTAGTTTATTTTTATTTCCATTGTTCTAAATGTTTCAAAAGAAACTTCCTCATTCTGTGGCATAATATTACTGCACTCACACATAAAATATAAGAATATTTTTATATTACTGCATAATAAGCAACTGTGATTTTTGTCTCTTAGAAGCTAGTATAAAAATTCCTCACAAGCAGGTTAGAAACTGCTTATAAGTTTAGAAACTGCTTATAAGTTTCTTGAGATGGAAAATAAGTCCTCCAAAAATGACTGGGCAATTTCAAATTCCCGGGGGAATGTCTGGGAGGAAGGGAGCACCAATGAGGTGCCAGTGATTCTTCTTTAAGAAAAATGTTCCCCTGTAGCCCAGCACCCCTGCCTAAGAACAAGCTTGGACAAAAAACAACCCATTATCATGTCTTTTCTTCCAAAATTTGGCTGTGGAATGTGTGAGGTGAATTTCCTCTGTCTCCTCTATGACGTCTTCAGAAAATTTTATGTATTTTACTCATGCTTTCATGTAAGTGAATTCAAAAAGGCTGATAGAAGAAAGTTGGTAAATGAGGGGACAGTTCTTATGAGAAAAATGTGTCCAATTGAGCTTCCCTGTATGTTCTGTCCACTTTGTGCTCTTCTGAATTTGAAGATACAGAATGCTGCCTAAGTGGAAGATCTCACTCATTCATCCATATGGCTATCTCCTCTCCTGGGATGTGGTGTGAACATACGTGCACTGAGCATGTTCAATGTTCATACACTTCTACAGTTGGAAAATGAATAACTTGGACTAAAATATTCAGGTGAATTTTGAATTTTATGGCAGAAAGTTTTATTGCAGTACTGAGCTTCAGTGTGGTTCACACAGATCTGAGGAATCAGGAAGTGGGAGGAAGGTCACATAAAGGGATGATGGCAAGTGTTGGTATAGGTCACTTTCCATGACCCGCCTCAGGCAGAAAAAAAAAGAAGAAGAAAAGACAACATTTCTTTTTACAAGCACATTCTCTTGTAATTCTATGGGAAATCACATGCTGACCTTAGTGTCCAAGATTCCCTTCCATGGCAGCCAAGCAGGTCTCCAACTATGTTTATATTTTTTATCTATAATGTGCATGCTCTGAGTGTGGGATTGTGCCTGTGTGCGTGAGAAAGCAACACTTTCTAAGAAGATGCGACTGGATGTAGCCCTTTTCTGTGAAGGCCAGAGACATAACTGGGTCAATGCCTCAGGGTGGCCAGATCCTGGGAAGCTGACTCATGCTTACTAAAATGCAGAAAAGAACTGGTGTTAGCCAGGGAAAAAACAAATATCACAGCAATAAAAGACGTAGGACAAGCACATTCTTCTCTGGTGGTAAGCAACATGGGAAGCTGCTGAGAAACCATGAAAAGCCCCTGACTCAGAGGCCAGAAATATCTGAAAGCCTTAATGTCCACCAACCTTTCCCTGTAGGCAGACCTACGAGTGATTTGAGATGTTCCTCTGTGAACCTTGACTCACAGCAAGGGGACTGAAGTCTCCTTCTCAGGAGCTCTCTCCCTGCCCTGCACTCTGCAAGGCAGCAGCTCCATCGTGCAATGAAACTGACTTCGGCTTTTAAGTACCGTTGTGCTGATGAAGCCAAAACTTGTCCTATACTGTCTCCTCCCGACAGAGTGTACTCATTTACAGGTCAATTTCTCAAGTACGCCACACTTTGTGGGGGCTTTTGAGTAGCAAATGCTGCTCTGTAATCATATTCTTCAAGTTGTAACATATATTCAATTGTATTTTCCCCTTCATGTTGGCTCCTCTGCTTTTCACGAAACAAATCCCAGTTCGACTTCAACTTGGATGTTTGAATCACTAGGTGTACTACACTGAGAAGTGATTTTTTAATGCTATTTGTCTGGCAAAGGCTTGCAGACTTGCCCTGCCCTTTTAGTTATCTTTGTGGAAATCTTTGGCTTTTGAGTCACTGTGTGTGCTTTCATGTTAATGAAGTAATTGAAGTAGAGCTGTTTCCATTTTACGAATGAGGGAAATGAGGCATAGAATGCTTGCCTGCTAAAGCTGCAAGATGGCAAAGCTGGTTTCGAGTTCATGTGTGTATTGATCAAACCAGGAGCTCTCTTCAGTACCTGCAACTGCGTTTGCTGCAGAACTTTTCCTTAGTTCAGCTAAAGACAGGGTCCTTGTCCATCTCACGGTCACAAAAATCTAGGCTTGCAGACGGTTTGAAGGGTGAGTAAAGCAGGGTTTTATTGAGTGAAAAGGAAGAAAAGGGGAAACAGGGACTCTCTGCAAGGCCGGAGTCCCCTGTTAGACTTAGGGGCAGTTTGAATTCCAGGTTCCACACACAGGAAGAGGAGGGGCCAGGCTCCTTCCCCCTGCAAATGTGGCGAAGTTCCCAAGGATCCACCTCAGGGAGCCTTCCTCCCAGTGCGCAGGCCAGTAGGAGTTTGCAAGGGACCACTCCCATCTGACTGTCTCATCTTCATCAATGCCTGAGCCCTCAGTAGTCTGGAAATGGGTATAACTTTTCCCCTCCTTCTGTCTTAGCAATAGACCTTCCAGGATGAGTAATGGCAGGATGTGTAGAACTACCCCGAGCTCCTGCTAATTCAGAAGGAAGTAATTTGAGAATGAATCCTAGAGAACGTTTTCAAATGCCTTCTTACAGGTATGAAGAAGGTATTCAGTTACATGATACAATTAACTGCTGCCATCATATCATATGATAAACTAGTTTGAATAGGGCCTTTCTGTACCACATTACAGGCCACAGAGTAGCATTTTTAGGTCATGGAGTATGAGGACATATGTTGAAATCCCAACACAGCCACTTAATGGTCGTTTTATCTTGAGAAAGTGACTTAAACTCCCTAAGCTTTAATTTCGCCAGCTGTAATGATTGTATAATAAATGTCAGTACATCAAGCGCTTTGTGAGCTTTAAATGAGACTGTATAGAAAGCTCGGCATGGTTGTAGAAGTGTAAGCACTAAATACAGAAGTAGTGATAGCAGTAACAGCAATCTTTGGAGGACACTAAAATATTATTACAAATATTTTTTCATAAATTATCTCAGTGTATCATTGTATTATTGCCTTCTTACACATGAGAAAATAGAAACTCATAGAACTTAAATTACCTGCCCAAGATCAGGTTAAGTGCCAGAGAGGGGACTCACATGTCCTCAGATTCTAAATTCTCTCTGCTTTCCACATAATAAGTGGCCCCAATGGGAAATGTGTTCAGTGTTGCTCATGATGTATTTGATGAGTCAGCTACTGTTGGAGGGCTCCAGAAGGTCTCCAGATGCTAGTGAAACCCCAGCCCCAGCCAGTGCCCAGGTTCTTGACACCATCACAGGAATGAATTTGAGAAGGAGTCAGAACGATGCAAAAGACAAGAAGCTTGCATTGGAAAGAGAAACTACACACTTAGGAGAGAAGTGCAGGCATCCTCATGAGAACAAGTCACGCACAAAGGAATTTGGGTTTTCTATTTTAATGTGCTCTTCTAATTAGGGGCTGGAATAATCGGGAGGTTTTCTAGGCAAAAATAGGTGGTGATTTCTTAGAATTGGTGTGGCATCTATTTTTATATAAAATATAGGCATGCTAGGATCTGCTGTGGTGCTGGTGGGTGTGTCATTTAGTATGGTAATGAGCATGTAATTAGGTTTGGGGTAGGACATGCATCAAATCCACCACCATGTTGGACTCAGCTAGTTTCAACCAGGTTATCCCCTATCCTCTCTGTTGCGTCTTATCAGCCTAGGCTCCTCCTTGTCATTGTGGCTAATTTTAATAGCTCCTTTCTTGCTGCCAGATGAAATTGCTGCTTGACATTTTCTTGCTTCTGTGACCACTGAATATTCCTGCCCCAAGCTGAAGTTGTAGAGGGCTGGGGACATGGTCTTCGGAAGCTGGAGTTAATTTTACTATTGAACAGAATGATAGTAGACTGCAAATAAATTTGTATAATAATGTAGGTCTGTTTAACACTATGTGCCTAACACTGTACTAGTTGCTTTAACCCTTACGACCACTCTCAAAACAAAGCATTTATATTGCCATTTACAGACTAAAAAACTGAGTATTAGAAGAGGTAAATGGCTTGCCTAAGGTAACATCTTGGCAAATGGTTGAGTCAATGCTTGGATCCAAAGCTGGTACACCATTCAATGGGTCCCCTTGCTTCTAATGAATTTAGCCAGCCCCTAGTTTACTTGTCTATAAATTTTACCTATGTTGCAGTACTGTGTGAAGGTGAGATAAGATGATACTAAGTGAAGCACTTAGAATAAAGCCTGGCACGTAACAGACAACAGAATCCTTATCTCTTCCTCTTTATTGATCTGAAGAGACAGTGACCCAGAATGAAGAAAGAAAGACAGGTACAGAGATACTGGCCTTATCTCTGAGTGACATCTGCAGGCAGCTCAGTGACATTAGAATTGGATTTTTCTTATGTCAAGTGTCATCTCTCTTTGAGCTCTGCGCATAGACTGATGGATGCATGATCTTTGCAGGATGGAACTGAATGGTAGAGCTAATTGCTTTAGGAAGTTTACTACCTATGGGAAGTATAAACCTCACGAAAAACAACTGGTGGTGAGAGAAAAGAGAGACATTCTTAACCAGAAATCTCCCATATTCCCCTCTCTAGCTCCACGTATCCCGTCTGCATTACAAGAAGGGAAAGAGGCAAAGACCTCGTATATTTTGTACTTATTCATCTCCTCCATCCATGTATCCATTCATTCAACCATCACTATTTATTCAGCAGTTACTCTGTGCCAAGCTCTCTGTTAAGAAAGAAAGGTGATGAACAATCAGATAAGACATGATCCAAGACCTAAAGAAGCTCATGGTCTAGGAGGGAGACTAATAAACATACTAAAATCAAACTACAGAGCTCTGGGTGCTTGGATAGATAAAGTAATGCCTGGGTGCATGAGACCACAGAAAAGGGGAATTTAAATCAACCAAAGCATCCGGTAAGGCTAAGGAGGCAAGCCATGAGCTATGTATCAGAGGAGAGTGTTAGCCAAGGCCCTTGGCTTGAAAGAGCAGAGGGTGTTCCATCTTATGAGTGGTTATGGAGGGAACCAGAGGAATAGTGGGTGGCTTCATCATCAAGTTCCACGATCAGTGATCCATCATAACCTTCTCAACACTTCTACACATCATTCCTCCTGTTCTGTCACTTTTGTCTTAGAAATTCTACATAACTCTCCAGTGTTTTAAAAACATATTTAACTCCTCAAACTTTTAAAGATAAACTACCTATTACTATTTTTACATATCAAAATAAAAATAATATTCTATTTCCAGTGAGGACAGATTTGAGCAATGCCAAGATTCAAGGAATGAAGAGTACTACAAGTAATAAAGCAGGCCCTATCAGATCTCATTTAATTTCTCTGTGATTGTAAAAATAGCACAAAGCTTTGAGATATAAAATTTATTCCTTTTTAAAAAAATGTTTTCCTTAAAGTATGGCAACTTTGTCAGCCCCTCAATGCTAATATTTCTCACGTTAATACTGAGATATTTTCTCAGGAATAGCATATGATGCATCACTAAGAAATGATAAATAAAAGGATAAATGCAGCATCAAGACTTCTGAATGCTTGTGTAGATTACTGAAAATTTGTGTATATTAGTCTAGTCTCATTAAATTCTTACACAGTGAATATATATCTGCATTTAGAATTTTATTTTCATGTTCTTGGAAAATATTGAGAAGAATATTTCTGCAGTCTGGAATTAATATTAAAAAGAAATTGATTATATCTTTCAAGAGTTTATTAAGCAATTGCCCTATTTAAGTCACTATGGTAAATTATAAGCACATAGACATTAAACAAAAACAGAATTTCTGGCTTTAAGAGCCTCATGATTTAATTGTATGGGAGACCAGAAAATAACTGAAAGAGTAATGCAGAGTGCTACAGGAGGGAGCCTATAGGAGACACATAACTAAAAAGTCCTGGCTGGGAGTGCTGGCTCATGCCTGTAATCCCAGCACTTTGGAAGGCTGAGGCAGGCAGATCACAAGATCAGGAGTTCAACACCAGTCTGGCCAATGTTAGTGAAACCCTGTCTCTACTAAAAATGAAAAAAAAAATTAGCTGGGCTTGGTGGTAGGCACCTGTAGCTGGGGCTACTCAGGAGGCTGAGGCAGGAGAATCGCTTGAATTCAGAAGGCAGAGGTTGCAGTGAGCCAAGATCACACCATTGTACTCCAGCCCAGGCGACAGTGTGAGACTCCATCTCAAAAAAATAATAATAATAATAACCCTTAGGAATGAGAGGAGAGGAATCAAGAAAGGTTTCCTAGAGGATGTATAAGACATATGCTATGTATGACATATAGGACAGCTTTTGACAGGCAAAGAAAGCAGAAAACTATGTACTAGACAAAGAGAGGAGCATGTGGAAGGACATACAAATAGGGAGGCAGTAGTTTAGACTGTATCAATAAATGATTAAGGCCAAGTGCAGTGACTCACGCCTGTAATCCCAGCAATCAAGGAGGCTAAAGTGAGAGGATCACTTGAGGCCAGGAGTTCAAAATCAGCCTGGGCAACATAGCAAGTCCTCATCCCTCCAATTAAAAAAAAAAAAATTATCGGGCATGACGGTGCATGCCACGTTTGTAGTCCTAGATACTCAGGAGGCCACAGCAGGAGGTCGAGGCTACAGTGAACTATAATTGTCCCACTGCACTCCAGCCCAGGTGACAAAGCAAGACTCTGTCTCCCAATAGACAGATAAATAGATGACAGATTGATTTATAGAGAAAATTAAAAATAATTAAAACGATGAAAGTTTGGATCTGGGCTGAATAGGAAGACTCTACTAGCTTGGGAAAAGATGGAGGACTTAAGTGCTCCTAATTTTAATGAGGTCTCAGAATATATATTGTGCAAATAAGGTTTATAATGAGTTCATAAAATGTCCATGAAATTAGCCGGTGAAATGGAGTGAGGAGGGAGATCATGGGAATGGAGAGGGTCAAGGGACTTTAGCAATGGGATACTTTATGGGTCATCATGTGAACATTGATGTCCTCAAGATGCTAGAAGCTCTTGGAGCTACTGAGAAAGGCTGTGATCCTGGTGTCAACACTAAGTGTTTACCTCCTCTGCTCCTGGGAGCTCCTTCTCTGATCCTAGAGTAAATTGCACAATTAAGCTGATGAAATTGTAGAAATCCATGATCTTGAACCTCGTTTCCTCAGAGCTGCTAAGGAAGTGTCATAAGATTTCCAGTTTCCTTCACAACCATTTCCAACCTTGACAATTCACAAACTCTATCAGCTTCATCCTTATTTTCAGCAGATTTACTGTCCTTCTGCCTTACAGGCCAAAGTGAGGCCCAGCAAAGCAAACACCTCAATTTCTTTCCCCACCTAAAAACTTGGCTGAACCTATACTTCTCCTCTTTGTGTCTCACTTTCCTAAGTTCCAAGTCTGATCTGCAGATTTTGGCAAGCAATGCATGAAGGGAGTTTGCAGATACAGGTGTTTTGCCTGGAAGAGCATGGCAAGGGGACCCCATGGCTTACAGATCCCCAAGAGGGAGTCCGGCTGTGCGGTGTAGCACCCATATGCCGGAGATGCTTGTATTTGTTTAGAACAGATTCAATGACTAAGGTCTCAAGCAAACACCATTTGTGGGTAATAAACATTGCTGACCCTCCGAGTAGAGAGCAGTCATGTGCATGGATGATCAAAGGGTGGTTTCCAGGGAAATAGGTAAACAAACTTATCTAGATAAATTCCTTTGCACTCCCTTGTAACCTGCTCTTTGCCCTAGCCCCAAGATAAGAGGATTTAGCTGCCTTCAGCCAAAATTCTTTCCCAAGGATTTTGCAAAACCTCCCTGCCTTCCAAGAAGGTTTGCATCTTTCCTTATAATATTTCCCACCACCCTGACCCATCTCCTACACCTAAGCTACCATTAAAATATGAGGTAATAATTATATACATCTAACAACGTTGTGGGGGAGATTAAGCAACACATATAATCCTTAGGCAGGTATAGCACATAGAGATCAATGCTTATTAGTTATTATTATTGCTATTACTCTGGTTGTTGTCAAAACTTAACCCAACAACTGTCTTCACAGTCCCATCCCAGGCTGCCCCTTGGGGTCTCTCATTTCATTTTTTCCCCTCACTCTCCTGTGTTTTCTACAGTTTCCTCTCTAGTAGTTTTTTTCCTCTCAGCATATGAGATCGATTATTTCACATCTGTAAAAAAGCTTCTTTCTCTGCTTGTGTTCCTCTTCCCAAGTCGCTGCCCTGCATTTTTCCTTTGCTTCACATCAAGTTCCCTGAAATCTACTCAGAGCCTGCTATGTATGCTGGTGTGGTGACACATGCCAGTAGTTCTTGCTACTTAGGAGGCTGAGACAGGAGGATCACTTGAGCTCAGGAGTATGAGGCTGCAGTTAGCTATGATTGTGCTGCTGCACTCCAGCCTGTGTAATAGAGCTTAAACAGACAAGCAAACAAACAAAAAACACAAAGAATCTTCTGTATCTACTTCTTTCTCTTGATGTGAAAAATATGAACCCACCACGTTTTGTCCTCTACCCTGCAGAAACTGCTTTTCAAAAGTTGCTTCTAATGTACAAGATGTTGAATCTACTAAATGTTTTAATCCTCAGGAACAGTGACACTGTCAAGTTCCATTCCTTCCTCCCCTTCTCCCTTTCTCCTTGAGTGCTCGTATTCTTTCATAACATTAGTAACATTAGATTCCCCTACTCAGTGTGGTACTTTGTACATTGTTAATCCTCAATAAGTATTTGTAGAATTAATGAAAATATCTTTGATAAAAATAATATATTCCACAACAATATATTTTCTTTGGAGAGTAGGTATATTTCAGTGTCTAAGGATAAGCGTGTCTGAGTTATGGACATACTTAGGGTAGGAAGCTGCCTGCATTAGTGTAGAAATTAGGACATCCTCTGAACTGTCGTTCTTAATGGGATTAAAAAAAAAAAAACAATCAGCAAGCACCTAACTGACAGTATTTAAAATAATCCAAGTCTTATTTTTTTCATGTTTAATAGAAAGAGATGAATTACAACGGAACAAGCTCATTTTCTGTGAAATTTGTCTTATCATCTTGTTTCATTTTTTACTAGCTCATAAAATCAAAGTGTTGAAAAACAATTTCCTGGCTGATCCACAGTTGACAAATACTTGATGAAATTTCAGTGTATCCTTTTATAAATCTGATACCTTAAACGGGAAACAAAAGGTCATTTCATGTTTCCCAGCTGGCAGTGGACTGTGGCAGGATATACCTATTTAGGATATCTCAAATTCCTGATTAGCATGTATGGGACTTGCAACTGTAGTACAATAAATATCTCATTGAAAATGCTCTGTGCTGCTTTTTTGATCACAGCCTTTGTATATAAAAGTACAGCCAAATCAGACACGACAACACAGACAGCCAGTCAGCTTCTCTACGGCTTGTTACTGTTGCCCTACAAACAGTAGAATAAGTATTTCTGGACCCACTCTCCTAATGCGATGATAAATGAACTTACCATATCTGTTGTACTTACTGATTCATTCATAGATTTATTCACACATTCATGTTTTCACATATGCTTTGAAAGGACTAGGCTGAATCATCCTGTAGTCACACAGACTTGGTCCTAGTGAATCCTAATAACAGAATCCCCAATAACTTCTACATGGCAGCAAAGCTATACCATTGAGGAACTGATTCCTTTAACGGAAAGTCTGAACTTTCTATTCCAGATGACACAGTTCTAATTCAGGTCTTTATTGCCCCTTACCTAGACTAGGGTAATCATGTTCTAACCAATGTATCAGATTGGCTTTTCTGGAAAACAGATCAAGATGTAGTTTAAGGTGCAAAATACTGATAAAAGTGTGCCCTTTGGATTAACACCTGTGGAAAGGAGAGGAAGGAACCTGGAATGCACAGAGATAAAAGTCGGCCCAAGTCCACCACCCATCCCAGGAGCTCAGAAGCTAGAAAGACATTACAGGGTTGTCTTGAATTGGGCCAATATGTCCGGGCCTTTATACTTACATATACATCAGTCACTAGAGGTGAGCCAGTACTGCAAGGGGTCTGACATTGGCTGAGAGAACCCTCTGTAGGTGAGGCAATCCACAGTAAGTCTGACAACAGAAGGCTGTCTATGAACAAAACTCCCAGTATCACTGCCCCACTTGGGGAGCACATCCCTGTGTTCATGACAGCTTGCCTTCCTCTTTTCACCTCTCCCTATTGTGATTTAGCACATACATTATTCCTATATTAATCTTCCAACAACCCAGGTTTGGTAATGAAACTCCATTGCTCAAAAACCTTCATAGCCTTCTATCATACACATTAAATTTATCTAAGTCTCCACTATTTCTCTCAAGCCATCTTCTAGGTTTTATTCACAGTACTCACTTATGCATCTTTCATTTAGCAAAACCACTATTCCCTAAGGCAGTTCAGGGTGCTGTTATTGCCAAATGAATGGTGTGTATGTCAGAGTAGTGGGGGACAATCAGGAAGGTCATTTTTGTGAAAGATATTTGTTCATGCCCCATCCTTGACTTGTAGCTTTGCTTCTAATGTTTCTTTTCTAAAAGGCTCTCTCTGTAATTTCTAACTTTAAAAAATCCTATTGTTCTTCAAGGCCCAACTCATGCTATTTCTTTCATGTAATTCCTCAGGTAGGGGATGTCCAGTTGCTATTTATGAACCAGGATATTTAATAGTCAATTGTACAGGGTTTGGCATGCTACAATATATTTCTCCCTTTCCCTACAAACTACAGACTGCCTTCTGTGGGTGATGTTTCAGAGACATCACAGACAGGGACTATGATAAATGTCTTAAACATTTCAGACAAGAGGACAGAATGGCCATGGTGGGGAAGACTTGAATAAGACCAAGGGTTCTTAGAAATATGAAACTGGAGGGGAATGGAACTATTAAAATTTAAATCCTTGCCAAATTGCTGACATGGTATAAGGCATTGGCTCTCTAACAATTTAAATTTTAATTATTAAACTAGTGAGTGACTCCATGAATTCTGAAGACCTGGGAACTGCATACATTAATTGGATTTATAGTTCGTTTTCATGTATAAAATGAGGAAGATGGATTAGATGTTTTCCAAGGGTCCTTCATGTGCTAAAACCTGGCAATGTAGGTTACACTTTGTATTTGTATGGTCACTTTGTTTATGCTCATGTTTATGAGCATTTTGTGGGCACAGGCTATATGTATTTCATCTTCCTATGTTGACAGACACATAGCAGATATGTAGTAAATGCTAATTAAAAGAATCCTCCTCCCAAGCCATTTCACCATGAAAAAACTGTGCTGTTTCAGGTGACAGATTTAATTAGAGAAATAAATGTTTTCAATGAATGAGATTTAGAGATATCTTGGTATATGCCCTTTCGACCTCTCATCATCTTGGCGGCTGTCAACTAATGAGGCCAAACATTACAGTGAAGTTATACACTCAAATGCAGTAAAATCTCCAGAGCTGGGGTGAGTTTTATTGAGTAGTGGTGGTAGAAAGAGTTATAATGAATGTAATTATTCCAATGTACATTAAGCATTTGTTAAGTGTCAGCTATTGTTAACTATTTTTATAATATTTGTGTCCAGAGGTCCTTAACTGGCATAGTTCATTGCATGTACTATTCATTCCAGCAGGAGGCCTAGTAATTTTTTATACTAATGGTAATCCCAGGAATTTCTAGGAAATAGCAAGGTTATACCCCACACCTAATCTATGTGACTCCTGAGATAATTTCATTAATTTAAGCATGAAAATCTCATGAGTTTAATCTTGATGGCTAGATGGAAAAGTTAGCATATGTTATTTTCATGGCTATATATATTCTTTCTTTGGTGGTGGTGATCTGAGGATATATTGTTATTTGTTTAAGAAGTATGAGAAGAAATCACACCTAAAATGTTGGTCTTCGATTTTACCATTCCAAACATCCATGAGTGTGTTCTTATAAATTCTTTGTATTTATTTCAGGGTCGAATTGTTTGCTTTCATAGTATGTGTAGTTAAACTTTTAGGCAAGCAGTGTAAAGTTTTTCTCTCAACCATGTTTTTTTCCTAATTTCAAACGCTGTAAACAATTCTCAGTCTCAGTCTGCCTTTCTCTTTTTCTCTCCCTCTCTCTCTGTTTCTCCCTCTCTCATTCTGTCTCCAATTCTATTCAGTACAAGACAGGATTGAAATGACTTTGATCTGTTATGAATTGAAAAGGCCTCTACAGCGTGGAGGTGTAGAGGTTTGTTGATTTGCTGTCTCCAAGAGAGTAAAGATGGTCCCAGCCCTTTCTGTTACTGCCTGAAGCTGAGACCAAACATTAACACATCAACACAGAATAATCCTGCAAAGTACCCTATGGCAGTTAGTAATGTGGACTCTGAACACAGTGTCTGAATTTGAATCTAGTCTCCAACACTTACAGCTGCAGAGCCTTTGAAAACTGAAGATCAGATCAGTTGAACAACTTGCTTATCTGCGAAACAAGAAAGCTAATTGTGAGGATTACATGAGCTAATAAATGCAAAGTGTAGAACAGTGCCTGGAACACAATAATATTGCACAAATGTCTGTATTATCACTTTCTTGTCCAGAGGAGAAAACTGGTGCTCAGAGACGTGGTAGTCTTGCCCTGCATGCCCACTTCTTAAGTGACCAAGCTAGGACTCAGATCTACCTCTTTTGGCTCGAAACCTAGTGTTTCCCCATTTTTGCTTGGCCACAGCTCCTTCATGTCTCCTGCCTAGGGTGTTTCCATAAGGCACATTGGTCCAGGTGAGTAGTGTCATGGAATAGCAAAAGCATGGGAATAGTGTAATAAGACACAGGTTGAGTTAAATGCTCTCCAAGCCTCTCTCCTCCACAGTCAAATGGAGATGCAAATGCCTTCATCAGCTCAGGCTGCCATAACAAATTACCAGAGATGACATGGTTTAAACAACAAATTTATTTCCTCACATTCTAGATGCTAGAAGTCCAAGATTAATGTGCTGACAGGATTGGTTTCTTTTGAGCCCTCTTTCTTTGGCTTGTGGATGGCTTCCTTCTTTCTGTGTCCTCATATGGTTCTTCTAGAACTAGAAATTGCTAGAAGCTTTTACCCTTCTTGGTCTGATGGGGTAAGAGAAGGTAGATACTAAAAGAACTCAGCAAAAATTATAGTTGTGGGAGAGGAGTTATCCAATAATAATGATGACCTTAGTGAGAGGCTACAACCAATATTGCTTTTGAGGCAATATCTCAAAAGCAAACACCTTCATCTCTCTTTACTCCCACTCACCAATATCTAGCCAATAAGAGTCACCTGCAAAATCCAACCACCAACTTAGAGAGTGAGGGAATATGTGTGATGCAGTTAAAGAGATCAACCTCCTAAGGGACAGAGCCCACTGGAAAAGGTGAAGTGTGAACTTGGAGAAGGAAACAGTAATTTCCCATTTGGTGATTTGTGTATGTATTATCTGTCAAGATGTGAACATATGAAGGACATAAGCACAACAGATCAAGAATGCCAAGCGAAAGGCACCAGTGGAAAATACAACAGGAAGTCATTGCCTTGAATGATAGAGTATGGTTGAGTGGATCGTGAGAAAAGTGATAGATAAAAAAGCTGGGCAAATAACATCATAAGCACATAAATGAGGACATATGTGAAAAAGATGGGGAATAAAATGGGGATATTTAATAACATAGGTCATAATATAAGCTTAATTCAGTCAGTTGTAAGGCCTATCGACCTGTAAATGTCACTGTTAAAACTAGACTCAAATAATAATTTAGCAAAAATGTCCCCTTTACTGTATAATCCTCACTCCCTATGAGAAATGCTCAAGATCTTGAATTACGGTATGTTTCTAGGAAATGAGAAGAAGAGGTTGAATATGAGATACAGTGAGAAGACAAATCACAGAACTTGAAAACCATGGAGAAGAATGTTGAACATACAAAGGATGGTTTATAAATACATTCCATTTTTGCTGCTATCTGAGATAAGCATTTGCATAACTTATTTAGGATGTTAAGCTGCTTATCTCATGAAACCAGCAGAGAAGTTCGTCTTGTTCTTATTACAGGTTTGCAACTGCTGTCCAGAGTATAATACCATCTGTTTGCAATAGTCTGACATTAGGGCAATTTCTGCTATTTGTAAAATTTAAATCATGGCTTTCTTCTTTCTTAAGTTAAAAACAGTTTAAATTTCTGGCTGGAAATTCTGAATAATGATTTATAGTAGTTCTTTAGCATATATAATTAATATTTTTAAATAATAGGCAACAAGTAAATGGAGCCCCTGGAGGGAGGGGCGGTTGCAGTCTCTGGTTCAGTGGACTTAGTCTTTCCTGCCTGCTGGCTCTGAGGAGTCAGAGCAGCAAGAGGAATTCCCCCCAGCACAGGGCATACACTCTGCCAAGGGGCAGCCAAACTACTTCTTTAAGCAGGTCCCTGCTACTGTGCCTCCTGATTGAGTGAGACCTCCCTACAGCGGTCTCCAGACACCTCATATAGAAGAGCTCCAGTAGGCATCAGGTCAGTACTCTTGTGGGACCAAGATCCCAGAGGAAGGAATAGGCAACCATGCTGGCTGTTCTGCAACCTCCACTGGTGATACCTCCAGGTGCAGGAGAGACTCAGGCAAATAGGGTCTGAAATAGACCCCCAGCAAACTGCAGCAGCCATGCAGAAGAGGGGCATGACTGTTAAAAAACAAAACAAAACAAAAACAAAGAGAATACAACATCATCAACAAAAAATGATCCCACAAAACCCCAGCCAAAGGTCAACAGCTTCAAAGATTAAAAGGAGAAAAACCCATAAAAAGACTGAAAAAATGTTAAGAGCAGCCAGAGAGAAAGGCCAGGTAACCTATACAGCAAAGCCTGTCTGATTAACAGTGAACCTCTCAGTGGAAACCCTACAAGCCACAAGAGATTGGAGGATGAATATTCAGCATTCTGAATTTCCAACCCAGAATTTCATATCTGGCCAAACTAAGCTTCATAAGCAAAGGAGAAACAAAATCCTTTCCAGACAAACAAATGGTGAGGGATTTTGTCACCAGTAGGTCTGCCTGGCAAGAGTTCCTGAAGGATACACTGAATATGGAAAGGAAAAACCATTATACGATACTACAAAATGCACTGAACTACACAGACCAATAACACTATGAAGGAACTACTTTAACAAGTCTGTGAAATAACCAGCCAGCATCATGACAGGATCAAATTGACACATAGTAATAGTAACCTTAAATGTAAATGGACTAAATGCTCCAATTAAAAGTCACAGACCGTCAAGCTGGATAGAATCAAGACCCATCAGTGTACTGTGTTCAAGAGACCCATCTCATACGCAAAGACACATATAGGCTCAAAATAAAGGGATAAAGAAAAAATTACCAAGTAAATAGAAAACAGAAAAAAAAAAAAACCAGGGTTGCAATCCTAGTTTCTGATAAAACAGACTTTAAACCAACAGAGATCAAAAAAACAAGGGCATTACATAAGAATAAAGGGTTCAATTCAACAAGAAGAGCTAACTATCCTAAATACATATGCACCCAATACAGGAGCAGCCAGATTGATAAAACAACTTCTTAGAGACCTACAAAAAGACTTAGACTCCCACACAATAATAGTGGGAAACTTTAACAACCTACTGTCAATATTAGACAGATCATTGAAAGAAAATAAACGAAGATATTCAGGACTTGAACTCAGCTCCTGATCAAGTGGACTTGATAGATAGCTACATAACACTCCACTTCAAATCAACAGCATATATATTCACCGTGGTGTCACATGACACTTACTCTAAAATTGATCACAAAATTGGAAGTAAAACACTCCTCAGCTAATGCAAAAGAATTAAAATCATAACAGTCTCTTAGACCATGGGGCAATTAAATTAGAACTCAAGATTAAGAAACTCACCCAAAACCAAAAAACTACATGGAAATTGAACAACTTGATCTTTAATTACTCCTGGGAAAATAATGAAATTGTGGCATAAATCAAGAAGTTCTTTGAAACTAATAAGAACAAAGAGAAAATGTACGAGAATCTCTGAGATGCAGCTAAAGCAGTGTTAAGAAATTTATAGCACTAAATGCCTGCACCAAAAAGTTAGATCTCAAATATAACATCCTAACATCACAATTAAAAGAACTAGAGAGCCAAGAGCAAACAAACCCAAAAGCTAGTAGAATACAAGAAATAACCAAGATCAGAGCAGAAATGAAAGAGATGCAGACACACACACACACACACACACACACACACACACACACACACACAGAGAGAGAGAGAGAGAGAGACACAGACTCTTTAAAAAAAAATCAACAAATCCAGGAGCTGATGTTTTGAAAAAATTAGTAAAATAAATATACTGCTAGCTAGATTAAAAAAGAAGAAAAGAGAGAAACTTAAACAGACAATAAAAAATGATAAAGGGGATATTATCATGGACCCCACAGAAATACAAACAACCATAAGAGAATACTATAAACACCTCTATGCAAATAAACTAAAAAATCTATTAATAGAAGAAATGGATAAATTTCTGGACACACACACCCTCCCAAGACTGACCCAGTAAAAAATTGAATCCTTGAATAGACTAATAATGAGTTCTGAAATTGAGGCAGTAATAAATACATTACCAATCAAAAATAGCCAAGGACCAGATGGATTTACAGCTGAATTGTACCAGAAATACAAAGAGAAGCTGGTAACATTTCTTATGAAACTATTCCAAACAGTGGAAAAAGAGGGACTCTTCCCTAACTCATTTCATGAGGCCAGCATCATCCTAATACCAAAAGCTGGCAGAAATACAACAAAAGAAGAAAACATCCGGCCAACATCCCTGATGAGAACCGATGCACAAATCCTCGATAATATACAAGCAAACCAAATCCAGCAGCACATCAATAGTTTATCCATCACAATCAAGTCAGCTTCATTCCCAGGATGCAAGGCTGGTTCAACATATGCAAATCAATAAACATAATTCATCATATAAATAGAACTAAAGATAACCAGATGATTATCTCAATAGACACAGAAAAGGCCTTCGATAAAATTCAACATCTCTTTATGTTATAAACTCTCAATAAGCTAGGTATTTACTGAACATACCTTAAGATAATAAGAGCAGTTTATGACAAACCCACAGTGAATATCACAAATGGGCAAAAGCTGGAAGCATTCCCCTTGAAAACCGGCACAAGACAAGGATGCCCTGCTTCATCACTCCTACTAAACAAAGTGTTAGAAGATCTGGCCAGGACAATCAGGCAAAAGAAAGAAATAAAGGGTATTCAGATAGGAAGAGAGGAAGTCAAATTACCTTTGTTTGCAGATGATAAAATCCTATATCTAGAAAACCCCATCATCTCAGCCCAAAAGCTTCTTAAGCTGATAAGCAACTTCAGCAAAGTCTTAGAATACAAAATCAATGTGCAAAAATTACAAGCATTCCTGTACCCAAACAACAGACAAGCAGAGGATCAAATCATGAATGAATACCCATTTTCAATTGCTACAAAGAGAATAAAATACCTAGAAATACAACTAACAAGGGATGTGAAGGACGTCTTCAAGGAGACTATACCCCACTGCTCAAGATAATAAGAGAGGATGCAAAACAAATGGAAAAACATTCCATCCTCATGGATAGGAAGAATCAATATCATGAAAATGGCCATACTTCCCAAGGTAATTTAAAGATTCAATGGTATCCCTTCAAACTACCATTGACATTCTTCACAGAAATAGAAAAAACTACTTTAAAATTCACACAAAGCCAAAAAGAGCCCTATTGCAAAGACGATCCTAAGCAAAAAGAACAAAGCTGGAGGCCTCACCCTACCCAACTTCAAACTATACTACAAGGTTACAGCAACAAAAACAGCGTGGTACTGGTACAAGAACTGACACATAAACCAATGGAACAGAATAGAGAACCCAGAAATCAGACTGCACATCTACAACCATGTGATCTTCAAAAAAAAAACTGACAAAAACAAGTGATAGGGAAAGGATCTCCTATCTAACAAATGGTTCTGGGAGAACTGGTTAGCCATATGCAGAAAACTGAAACTGGACCCCAACCTTACACCTTATCCAAATCTAACTCAAGATGGATTAAGGAGTTAAATGTAAAACACAAAATAAAAACCCTAGAAGATAATCTAGGTAATACCATTCAGGATACAGGCATCAGCAAAGATTTCATGATGAAAATGTCAAAAGTAATTAGAACGAAAGCAAAAACTGACAGATGTAATCTAATTAAACTAATGTGCATCTACACAGCAAAAGAAACTACCATGAGAGTGAACAGACAACCTACACAATGGGGAAACATTTTTGCAACCTATTCATCTGACAAAGGTCTAATATCCAGAGTCTATAAGGAACTTAAATTTACAAGAAAAAACAACCCCATTAAAAAGTGGGCAAAGGAAATTAACAGACACTTCTCAAAAGAAGACATTTATGTGGCCAATAAATATAAGAAAAAAGCTCAGCATCACAGATCATTAGAGAAATACAAATCAAAACCACAATGAGATACCATCTCATGCCAGTCAGAATGGAGACTATTAAAAAGTCAAGAAACAACAGGCCAGGCATTGTGGCTCACACCTATAATCCCAGCACTTTTGGGGGCCAAAGCAGGTGGATCACCTGGAGTCAGGAGTTCGAGACCAGCCTGGCCAACATGTTGAAACTTCATCTCTACTAAAAATACAAAAATTAGCCAGGCATAGTCAAGCATGTGTAGTCCCAGCTACTGAGGAGGCTGAGGCAGGAGAATCGCTTGAACCCAGGAAGTGGAGGTTCAAGTGAGCCAAGAGCCAAGACTGTGCCACTGCCCTCTAGCACAGGCAAAAGAGTGAGACTCTGTCTCAAATAAAAAAGAAAAGAAAAAGAAAAA